>NC_081407.1:819366572-819604072 GCF_030272615.1 Cryptomeria japonica | reverse complement strand
TCCCTTTTTTTGGTCACTTATGTATCATACCATTTAGGATTAAGGGCATAGGCAACACAATGAAGAGGCATTTTAAGTTTGTTTTACCTTCCATGTAACTTTTCCTCTATCAAAGGATATAGAGAAATATCTTTTGCATTGATTATCTTTTTTACTCTTTCACGCATGGAATCTATTGCTTCATAAACCTCTCCCAAACATGCCTTGTCTAAATCTGCAAATCTGATCACCTCACATATTGGCTTAATAAAGTCCACAACAAACTTAACATCAGCCCAAAAATGTTCATCAAGGACCATAGCTCTCACCTCAACTGCAATATCTAATGTAGATTGCTTCCAAGTTGCCCATGCATCACTAACAACAGTGGAACACAAAGTTCCTTTGACTTCACAAAGGCAGTCAAGCAGAATGAAGTAAGAAGCAAAATGTGTATCAGTAGGTTTCAAAAGTTCCACCTTGGCATATTTACAATGAATGTCTTGTGTGTGGTAATGGTGACATATGAACATTTGTATCTTTCTACCCTTCTCTATGAGATCTGAAATCCATTGGAACTTGTCAATATCTTTGAGAGCATTATTCAATGAATGCACACAACATGGTGTCCAAAATATCTGTTTGTACCTCTTTTGCACCAACATGCCTGCTACTTTATAAACAAGGGCAGCATTGGTAACAACTTGGACTACATGTGATGCCCCCACCTCGTCAATGTTGTCACATAGCTGGTTATGAAGAAATTCTACATTTTTTTCTTGCCTAGAACAATCTATTGCCTTCAAAAAATAAGGCCCTTTGCTACATGTTACCATGATATTAAGTAGTAGATGATTCCTAACATATATCCACCCATCCATCACAATACTACATACTTCTTGAGCCCACACTCTTTTCAATGGTGCAGTTTGTTCCTCTAATCAACTTTTTTCTTTATCAACAAGAGTAGTGTGAAGCTTCTCATACTCGGGTGGTTTATAACCTGTTGGTGCATTATTGATAGCACAGACCATCTCTTCATAGAATGGAGAGCGAGCATCATTAAATGGTATTCCATTTGCATAAAAGAATCGTCCAATGGTTGCATCAGCTGCTTCTCGACCTTGCACATCAAACAATCTTCCAATGGGGTTTGAACTACCAATGTGTGGTCTTTTGAGAGCTTGTTCAATTGCTACACCTCTAGAAGTCACATCCACCTTTGACTCTATATTATCATTGTAAGCTGCAATAGTTGCCCCTATTGTTGAAGCATGAGAGCTTTGCATAGCAACTTTCCCATCAACCCTTTCTTGCTCTCTCAAAGCATCATATCTTTCAGACTCATTTTTACAAAATTCAACACCATTACATGGCAGGTGGAGGAAATGAGCCTTCACCCTCGTGTAGGTACCTTCCATCCCAAATCAATTTTTTTGCATTTGATAGTGGCTGTTCCACCTGTTCCTTTCAGCCTCGGGACACGATCAACATACTTCCATAGTGGGTACATTCCTTGTCTTCCTCTGCCTGACCTTTTGAACCTGAACAAAAAATTAAATCAAAAGAATATTATATTTTGTGCGTAATTTATAAATTTGATTGTCTTAGGTCCAGTTCTCTCGTCTTTTTATTGTTAAATTTGTGGTATTTTATTTCTGATTTTAATTTCTTAGTTTATCAATATGATACTTTGAGTGTTTATTCCAAATTCTGTGTAATAATTTATTTATTTCTAATAAATTACTTTTTTATTGTGATTACTGTTACTATTTTTCTAGTTTGATGATGTGAACTATAGAGGATTGTGACACTGTCTAAACCTAACAGAATATGTAGTTTGCTCCTACCCTTATTTTTATTTTTATTTATGCTTGATGCTGAATATTTAATAGTTTGCTCCTACACTGTCTAAACCTAACAAAAAACATGCCCCATTTAAAGGTTTTTTGGGCTTTGTGGCTTTTATTAGATATTTGTGAAGGAATTCTCACAGTTGGCTACCCCACTTATTGATCTTATAAAAAAAGGGCATTTATATGGTCTATAGTAGCACAATCATCTCTTGGTCAGTTCAAGCAAATCATGAGTGCTTGTGCTATTTTAGTCATACCCAATATTTTCAAGCCCTTTACATTTGAGTGTGATGTATCCAAGGAAGGAATAAGTGATTTCCTAATGTAGAACAAGTATCCCATTGCATTTGAAAGCAAATAATTGAGAGGAGACAGCGTTATTCTATATATAATAAGAGACGATTGCTATGATGCACACTTTTATAAACTTCAAGCAATATTTGGTTAGAGATAAGTTCATTGTCAAAATGACCATAATTGTCTTAAGTACTTCCTCAATCAAAAAGAAATCAACAAAATATAATAGAAATCGGTGAATAAGCTAAAAGCTTACAATTTTGGCATTGAATATGTAAAAGGAAAGAAGAATATTATGGCAGATGCATTATCAAGAAGGCCGCATTTGAGTTCCATGATGGAGATAACTATTGATTGGAAGAATCAAATTCTTCTTGTAGACACTCAAAATTGTCATGTCTAATTAAATAAATATTTTATTTATTTAATTATCTAAGCCTAATTCTTTTATTAATTAAATAAATTTTTATTTATTTAATTAATTCATTTATCCTCTTCTAGCCTTATTTCTCATTTAAATAAATACATTTATTTATTTAAATTATCCCTTTCCTAAATTAAATAAATATTTTATTTATTTAATTGTCCTACTTCTTCTATTAATTAAATAAATCTTTATTTATTTAATTAATTCATTATCTTTTTCTACACATGACACATGTCATTCATCTCTTAATTCCTACACTACCTACCTCTTTCATTATTTTATTATTTCCTCTACCTACCCTCTAATCCTAGCCGACCTCTCTTTTTACACCTCTCAATCTTAACCCTCCATTTCTTATTGTGTCTTCTATTTAAGGAGATGCTTTCTTCATTGTCAAACCCTAATGACATACCCTAATGACATATCCTAATGACACATCCTAATGACTGATTTTGAAGTACTTGGCTACACTACAATTCCACTTGCAACCACATTCCGTTCTTTGTTGAGCTCTTGTGCATATAAAAATCTGAGAGCAAGTATATCAAGCAAGATCAATGGAGATAGGAAGAATGGAGATCAAAACCCTATTGAACATGTGATGGTATAATCTTTGTGATTTTGAGTTATTTGCATTGTCTTAGGTAATCTTCATATGTTATGGTGGATCTTTGTTCATTGTTAGGCTAGGGTTTAGTGGTTGGATTCATTTTAGCCTTTCAATATTGTTATTATTGTTATCCATTTTCACCATAAACATTTTGGCACGCCCGGTGGGACATGGATTTTTCTTAGATCTATGTTTTTTTGCAGATTTTTTTAACCCTATATTGCTATTTTGTAAAGCAATTTGGAGGATAACCTTGTGCAGCTAGGGTTTTGGACACAAAATCAAGATCTTGGAGAGATTCGATCATATCTCATAAACAGCTTGGAAATTTTGCACCAAATTTTTTTTGCAGGTTGAAGAAAGTATCAGGAGCTCTCAATCCAAAATTCAAAATTTTTGGAGCAAATTTTCAATTTTTAGGAATTTTTTATGATTTTTCATAAAAAAATTATTTTGAGAGCAAATGAGAGAATTTTTAGGATTTTCTTACATTTTTGGAAATCTTTCATAATTATACATAGGATCTGTTCTTTGTGAATTTAATTTTGATGCAAAATATTTCCCTAAAAATCAGATCTTTAAAAATTAGGGTTTTTATTTATTTTGATCAGATCTCACAAACGGCTTCAAATTTTTCCATAAAATTTTTTTTGCAGGTCAGGAACAGTATCAGAAAGATTCAATAAAAATTTTAGATTTTTTGGATCGATTTTGCATTTTATATGAATTTTTTATGATTTTTCATAAAAAATTAATTTTGAGAGAAAATTAGCAAATTTTTTGGATTTTCTTACATTTTTGGAAATCTCTTAGAATTATACACAGGATCTGTTCTTTGTGATTTTAAATTTGAATCAAAATCATTCTTCAAAAATCAGATCTTTGAAAATTAAGGTTTTGAATTATTTTACTCATATCTCACAAACTGCTTGGATTTGTTGCAAGAAATTTTTTGTGAAGGTTTGGAAGACCATAAAGACTCTCCAGTAAAAATTTCAGATTTTTTGGATTGATTTTGCATTTTATATGAATTTTTTATGATTTTTCATAAAAAATTAAATTTTGGAGCAAATTAACAAATTTTTTGGATTTTCTTGCATTTCTGGAAATCTCTTAAAATTTTACAGGTTGCCTTTTTTTATGATGAATCAGGTCTTTGAATTGGTCAACAAAACGCATTATTGAAGGCCCCTATTTCATAAAGTCTTTTGGATCTAAAATTTACCTAACTTGTGTACTTGCAGGAAGGGGTGATCATTTGAAACAATCCAAACTACTAATAAATCTTTGTTGTACGTCCTTGGCAAGGTTTTTTGGATTTTTATTGTGTGCCTTGTTTTCATAGACTAGCAAACACTTCAATTGGTGCACTAAAATTGAATCATTGTCTTTTGTGTCTTGAGCAATAGGCTCTTTTTGTTTAATCTTTAGAGGGTCTGTCTTCCCGTGTGGTCATTAGGACTACTAGTGAGAAGAGAACAACCCAAGTGGTAGCGAGGAAAACCCACCTCATCCAAACCACTATAATCAAATGTATTCATGGTGAAAACTATGAATAACGTGTGCTGATTAGTTCATACCGACACTATGTCTCCCCATAAACCTGTTTGATCAAATTTATTTGATCATTTGTAGGGCGTAACCCCTACCGACTGGGAGCCTTCTGTATTTACAGAGCTGAAAGTGCCGCATGTATGGCCACACGAGCAGATGCCCTTACTAGCACCTTTTTGTTTTAGAAGCCCAAATCCTTCTAGTTGTTGGGGCAGGAGGTCGGACCTCTGGTAGCGGCCCACACACATATGGTTCTTAGTAGAGATACAAAGTTCACCATGGGGAGTTTTCATGGGGACTGATGCTTGGCTGACCCGAGAAGTGAGTGCCGAGGGTGGAGCCAGTGAGGTCAAGCATCTAAGTATCCGCTCTGAATAGCGTAGCCTCGGGGGTAAAACCCCATGTGGGATCAACAACTATTGTCTTGGCCAGCCATAAGAATTGTGCTTGACTTATGTTAAAAATTCAAACAATCAAGACCAAACAGCAAAACATTGTGTCTTTTGTGTCTTCAAGTGTATGCAAAACAATTTTACATCAAACAACACACTTTTCTTGGAGTCATTGTCAGTCTAAACACTTGCAAACATTGAGTCCTCATCAACATTGTGTCCTCTTGTCACGAAAAATAGTCAAACATTCAGATTTGGTCACCACCAAAAACTTCACAAATTGGAAAAATTTCACAGTCCAACAAACAAAAGAAATCAGTTTCGGCATACTTGAGCTTCCTAGGTTGTCTCTTCAGATTTCATCTAGCATTCAGCCTGTTCTAAGGTCTCACATAGTCCATCATTGCTTCACATCTCATTTTACATTCATACTTGTCTAAACTTGAGTCAAAAGGTCACTTGCTTGTCCTCATCATACTTTGTCAACACACTACATACAACTACACTTTGCTAAGTGGTCCCTCATCAAGGTTTCTTACCTTTGGGTCTCATTTGGTCTTACTTAGAGTCAAGGTCAGCTTACCTCATCAAGAGAAACTATCCTCTCTTTGGAAGTCACACCTACTCTACTACTTACATACTTGGTCTTACACTTTGGACATTGCAAGTACACCTCAAGATTCATTTACACTCCATACAACTCTTGGTCTTCCATACTCTTGTCATTTTCGTCTAGTCTATCACATATTGGTCTAACACCTAGTTCATGGTTGAAACCCGCCTTCAAAAATCTAAGAGAATAGCTAAAGAAGCTCAAGAATCCGCAAACATGAGTTCTTATGAGTATGACAATGATCTATTCTACAATCCTGAGCACACTACATTACCAAACATGAATGTTTATAGAAACAATCCAAATGTGGAAAGCGCAAACGCTATAAACAACAATACTACACACAATGACAATGTTGACAACTCTTCAATACTATCAGCAGACATACAAGAATCCATAATGGATCCTCAATTCAATAGATTGGTTGAAGAGATAATGAGGAGAGATCGTCAATACTTTTTAAACATGATGGCACAAAGTGGAGCTAAAATACCACATGATTTTGACTTATCTCAACTTATGAAAAGTCGACCCTCACAACAAACTCAATCCAACATGGATCAAAGGAGACCAAATAGTGAAGGAAATAGAGGACTGAATATGATGCCTGAGTCACCATCAGTTTTGCTTCAAAAACCAGCAATCCCACATACACAAGCTCAAACATATGATACTTACATTCAAAGACCATCATGGAGGCCTTATGCTCAAACACATGCTCAAGATATGGGTCAATTAAGACAAGTGGATACTCAAGGACATCCTCAAAATTTTGACACAAGGAGACCTCATGTCAAAATTGGGGGCAACACAATGGAAAATGAAAGACCTGTTGAATATGGTTTATACACACAAAACAGATATGGAGTCCCTCAACAAGAAGTTATGCCAAGTGCTCCATATATGTCGCAACAATATAGACCTCCATATGGACATGTTTACGATCAGTATCATCCATACATGCAACAAGCTCCTCCTCAAATGGGTGTTACAAACATGGGGTATGCTACAAGAAATCAATCTCCTCCCAAAAATAATTTGGAGCAACAAATTAGAGATCTACAAAAGAAAGTGGAGGACATGAGTACATCAAAACCTACATATACTATGAGAGATATATGCCCTTATCCCTTCGATAAGAGCATTCCAATGCCTCCATTTCCTCCACATTTTGTGACACCAAAATTCGACAAATATAGAGGGAGAGGAGACCCCAAGGCACACATAAGACAATTCTTCACAGCTTGCATTGAGGTAGCGGTAGAAGAAACATACTTAATGAGGTTATTCCCACAGAGCTTAGGTGACCAAGCTATGGAATGGTTTTCTCAATTACCTCCCGGTATTAAGTCATGGGGCGACTTAGCAGAGGCATTCATTCAGCATTTCTCTTACAACATTGAAACAGATGTCTTAGTTACTACCTTGTGCAATACTAAACAAAAAGAAGGAGAATCTTTCGCAACATTTTTACAGAGATGGAGAAACCTAGCTAGCAGATGCTCTTGTGAGATCCCGCAAAAACAAATGGTGGAGATGTTCACACAAAACGTTAACAAGGCTATTGGCTATGATCTCAGGAAAGCTTGTTTGTCTACATTCAAGGATGTCATTGAAAAGGGCCTAGCAACAAAAAGAGTCTTAATTGAACAAGGAGTTATCAAACTATTCAAAGAAAACAAAGAGGACTTCAAAGGAAAGGACAAACCAAAATTTTGGAACAAGAACAAGAACACAGTTAATGATGGTGTTGTTGATGCCAACACAGTGAGACCCAAGGTCATCTTTTCTGGATCAAGTTCTACCAACAATCAAGTGAACAATCAAACAACTTCTAAACCACGAAGGAAGTACACTCCATTGGGAGAACCACTTGAATCAGTATTCAAAAAGCTTGTAGCAAACAAAGTGATCGCAGTCCCAGATTTTCCTCCATATGAACCAAAGGTAAAACCGAATTGGTGGAATGATGATAAGTTTTGTGAGTTTCATAAGAGCAAGGGTCACAAGACAAGTAATTGCCATCGATTGAAAAACATTGTGCAAGATCTCATTGACAGAGGAGATATTGAGATTGAGGGACATTCATCTAATCAAGAGCATGAGGTGTTTAAGGAACCATTCCCAAAACATGACAAGGGAAAAGGCAAAGTCACAGATGATCAAGCCAATTATACTAGAGCACCTTACAATTATGATTCTACTATCAATCACATATCAATGGACAATTATATTTCTACCATTACTATCAAAAACAAAAATCCTGAGAATCCTTCTCAACGACCTAAAATTGTCCTAAAGGGTGTGGGATCTTCATCCGAAGCTACCTCTGAATGTCATGTTACAACCCGTCGAGGTAAGATTACATTGCCAGGTGCCTCCACTAAGAATACCAATCCTTTATCTACCAAGCCTGAGTACGACCTTGTAGAGCAATTAGGGAAAACACTCGCACTCATCTCTATTCTTGAGCTCTTACGTATATCTCCTGCACATAAAGCTATCCTTGACAAAATCTTGAGAGACACTGCCATCCCTACTGATCTGAATGTGGACCAGTTTCAAGCCATGGTGGGATACCTATCCATTCCACACTCCCTCACATTCACAGAAGCCGATGACGCCTCCATAAGTCAGCCTCATAATGCACCTTTACACGTTGAAGCCTTCATACATAAACACCGAATAAAGCGAGTCCTGATAGATGGAGGAGCAGGTCTTAACATTTGTACCTTGAGTACCATAAGACAATTGGGATATTCTGACAAAGCTGTGAATTCTACAAACCAAATCACCATTAAGGCCTATGATGATGAAGAGCGTTCGTCCAAGGGCACGGTCACCTTACCATTAAGAATAGGGCCAGTCACAAAGGATGTGGTTTGTCAAGTCCTGGACCTGGATCTCACATACAACATATTGCTAGGGTGTCCATGGATTCATGAGATGAGAGCAATACCATCTACATATCATCGATGTATCAAGTTTCCACACAATGGAGTTGAAGTGATCGTCAAAGCGGATCCAAATCCATTCATATATTGCAACAATCTACAACCTAGATCAGAAATAACAATCCCAGTCAATCGAGAAGCTATTCCTTCATCGGCATATGTGGATCCTGAATCCTTAAAAGCTTCTACATCAAAGCAAACAGAGCTAAAAGAAAAGTTAAAGATTAAAGACATGGGACGTGGTGAGTATATCTTTCATGTTGATCAACTCCCACTATCTCCTAAGATATTCAATCGACAAGAACAATCTACAAGCAATATGCAAGACCAAGGAATTGTGTGTGAACCACCTAGTGTTGTGGCTACTAAGTCCGAATGCAAATCTCCTCCAGCGGTGCAAGCAGCTCTTGATATCAATAGTCCTAAGAGTGGTTCCAGTGAAGAATCTATTGAGCATATCGCCAACCCTCTTGAGAACTCACATAGCCTTACCATTTCATCCACTCATTCCATTTCCACTTCGCTCCCAAACTTGGATCAACAAGAATTACAAAAGCCCTTACTCATTGGGGATCACAAATCAAGCTTTGAAAAGAAAAATCTAAAAGTAAAAACTAAAGAAAAGTCCTTTAGTCCAAATCAAAATCAAAAGCTATTGGACTCTGCAAAAATCAAATTCAAGGATAAAAATCCTATAAAAGAAAAAGAACAAGAGTTGATATCCCCTAATATCAAAATAACTGGGGGCAAAAATTCTACAATTGCAAGTCAAAAAGCATACTTGTTGATCTTAAGTCTCCATCATGCTATCCTACTTTCACTTCTTTTCGCAATCATAAGCCTTCATCACTCATCCACTTGTTCCACACATCCTTTCCCTTTTGGTGATACATCATGGACCTTTAATGGACCTTCCTCAAAGGACTTTGTTATCAGTGATGCCCAGACTTCTTTAGGTGACACGCATATGGGCCTGTGTAGTCCACACACTAGTAATTATATCACAGTTCCTTCATCAAGGAAGACAGTCACTCAAGCTACACATCATTCAGTCAAGGAACAATGCAACTACAATCATAAAGTCAAGCCTCACACATTTGAGGTAGGGGACTTAGTTCTCAAAGAAAATCCCAAACATCAGCAAGACAGAGAGAAGAAGGGTAAGTTCGAACCAAACTGGCTTGGTCCTTACATTATTACAACAGCATATGGATCTGGCGCATATTAGCTCTCAACTACAGAAGGTGAACCTTTGGAGGATCCTATCAACAGCATGCATCTTCGTAGATTCTACACATAAGCTCTTCGGAACATCCTAATTCAAAAATACAAAAAAAATTATAAAACAAAAAAAATCGTTACATGGTGAAAACCTGGCAAACAGGCGCCTTGTGACAACACAAAAAAATTGAAAAAAAAAAAAAAGTAAAGAGAAATAATTTCGTCCAACAGTGAAAACCACTTCGGTGGCGCCCTGGGCAAGTACCATGGTGAAAACTGGGTCACCAGCGCCATGCGTAGAGACATTGCTCCTCTCTCCTTCAGGATTCTCTTCATCCTTTCACTTCGCACACACTCACAACCTATTCACTCACAATAAACTTACCCATTCCCATCATGGCTTGTTATTGATCTACCTAAGATTGGTTAGCCATCCATAACCCTCCCTTTTTCACTCCCTTTCCATTCATAATAAATCAGCTCCTATCTGTGACTACGGCCAATTCCTAAGTCTAGTAATGGGTGTGGAACTAAGAACGTCACGTGTTCAAGGAGTACAGTTTCTTCCAGCTTTCTTCAGTCTGTCCGCGCACAATCCGCAATAAAGCAACATCTGCATCGAAGATCCGCAATAAAGTTCCGCCTTCTCCGCAATAAAGTATCAGTTTCATGGATTCAGTCAGTTTCAGATAAGACACAGCAACAACAATGGGCTTCAACAAAATCAAATCTTTCAACAGACTCAGACAACATATGGTTCAGTGCTATCTATCCTTTTTGTGAAAGTGAACATTGTGACCACAATCGAATAAGACTTAAACAAGTGACAAGAGACACTAAACTTGAGGACTACAGTGGATGTTGGTGTCGAGTCTTGGTTTTCTTTTGATTTTATCTTTTTGGTGACATGTCTTTTAGCTTTTCCAGGATGTCTTTGACTAGAGATTCTATCTCCAGGATGTCTTTGACTAGAAAGGCGAGGATGGGGTATCGTCACCTATTTGCATTTGCTGTCTATGGATTGTCTCTTAGTAATGCTATGACTTGTCCAAGGATATGAGGACACTGTGAGTCTAGTATGAACTGGGGCATTCCTTGTTTGTGACTGTCTTATCTCCATGCAAACAGGTACAATGACTTTCTGGGCCGAACAAATGCCTCGATTGTCATAACTTATTTTGCCATAATAAAGCTCAATGATGATAACGCACAAGAAGCTCTTTCACGTTCATATCTTCTGTCTTCCATCCCCCTTTCTTGATTGACTTTCATTGTCCTTCTTGAGTCCGCGTAGCCCTCTATCACATGACTGAGTATAATGACACACCAAAAACATTTGCATTTCATATAGTTACACCTACATCACCACATATAAGCATTTCATACATACATATAGATATCACAATTGCATCACATCCTGCATACAACACATGTTAGCACATCTCACATTTTCATTATGTAAATAATCATTTGCATTATCATATTCATTTGCATTACATACATTCACATTTGCATCATGCATCACATATACAACATAAAAGAACAAAAATATATTGCATTGCATCATAGAAGCATCCATATCATAAAACATGTATCACATAAGAACATTTCATCACATAGGTACACATGCATATAGCTGCCGCAAAAATGGATCATCTCTCATATATAATCAAAAGTGTCATGATACAATGATGTCAAAAGAATCATATGGCTACAAAATCACCCGCAGGTGTCTACAATACAAAAATGGTACAATACTGATACATAGGGAGCCCTCTAAGGCTATGATGAACTCCCTCCCTTGGAGCCACCTGGCCTTGACGGAGTTTGAGCCCTAGAAGGACCCACCCCAAGATCAACTCTCCTGGCCCCTGTGTCCCCTGTAGCCACCCCTCGTGTCGTCCTATCCAGACAGAGGAACCCACTGATAACTCCTGCCAACACTGTTGGTAGTGCTAATCTTGTCCATGTCATGGTATCCCATGCCACATGTCCCACCCTCATCTTTAGTCCTGGATCCTAGAACACTCGTCTCAGTGCATCCCTATCTCCGTCTCGATCATAGGGTACTAACTCCCCATCGATCGATATCTGCAGTATCCTGTACACATCCTCCAAGGTGACTATCATCTCACCCATCGGCAAATGCAAACTACAAGTCTCTGAGTGCCCTCTCTCAGCCAGTGCAGTCAACAATCCCATGTTCACCCGAAACTCAGGCACATACAGAATGTATCTCAATCCCATAACCTCAATCGCAGCTCAGTCCTCGGCTGTCAACTCAGGTCGCAACCTCTGAGTCGATGGGAATCTCTCCCGTGACTCCAGCATCGGCAAGTACTCCTGCAGTCAAGCAACTCAATCATGTTAGTTATCGTGGCATTCACTGTTTATCACAAAATGCTACTCGCTATCTAAATGCACATAGCTATTTATCCTAGTGGCACTCACTGTTCATCACAAAGTGTTGCTATCTATCCTAGTAGTACTCCCTATTCATCACAAAGTACTACGTGTGTGACACTCACTGTTCATCACAAAGTGTTACTCACATTTGCACTCCCTGTTCATCACAAAGTGCTGCTCATATTTTAGTACTCCCTATTCATCACAAAGTACTCTATCTTGGTACTCATTGTTCATCACAAAGTGCCTTGATCTATCTTAGTCTTCCCTAGAGGACCTTCTTGAGTGTATCCTCTCAGCAGCTTATCCAATCGACAGCGTATGTTCATCACAGAACTGCCGATTTGACCTGGAAGACACAAATTCGCATTTTTGGACACAAACACATTTTCTTGACATAAATGCGCATTTATTACATTACCTAGTATGAATTAATGACAATAATAAATGCATCAAAGTACGAGGAGGTTTTGTGGTACTCACTGGCTCTCCTGCCTCCGTTGGCCTCTAGAATCGGCGAACACGGTCGAATCTGTGAACAAAAGCCATCGCTGCTGACTATTGCTGCTTTATTTTCGCTTTGCACTATGCTCTTGTGATGGTGTAGATGACAATGAGGATGTATTTTCCCCCGCGGTCTATCTTATAGATTGCCCTAGCTCTCATTTCCCGAGTCAGTCTTCCTTATCCCGTGACTTTGTCACTTTATCTAATCAACCCATTCTATCCCGTCTTTCTTATCGAGAGATTGTCTGCAATCTTTTCAGACATTTTCATCCAATCTCTCGAGGGGGCATATAATTCCCATCTTGGGGCAACTCTATATCAGTTCATCTTATCTTCTTTGAAACAACGCGACAAGCCGCATTGTCTCAAAGAGGGGCAAAATGTAGACACTCAAAATTGTCATGTCTAATTAAATAAATATTTTATTTATTTAATTATCTAAGCCTAATTCTTTTATTAATTAAATAAATTTTTATTTATTTAATTAATTCATTTATCCTCTTCTAGCCTTATTTCTCATTTAAATAAATACATTTATTTATTTAAATTATCCCTTTCCTAAATTAAATAAATATTTTATTTATTTAATTGTCCTACTTCTTCTATTAATTAAATAAATCTTTATTTATTTAATTAATTCATTATCTTTTTCTACACATGACACATGTCATTCATCTCTTAATTCCTACACTACCTACCTCTTTCATTATTTTATTATTTCCTCTACCTACCCTCTAATCCTAGCCGACCTCTCTTTTTACACCTCTCAATCTTAACCCTCCATTTCTTATTGTGTCTTCTATTTAAGGAGATGCTTTCTTCATTGTCAAACCCTAATGACATACCCTAATGACATATCCTAATGACACATCCTAATGACTGATTTTGGAGTACTTGGCTACACTACAATTCCACTTGCAACCACATTCCGTTCTTTGTTGAGCTCTTGTGCATATAAAAATCTGAGAGCAAGTATATCAAGCAAGATCAATGGAGATAGGAAGAATGGAGATCAAAACCCTATTGGACATGTGATGGTATAATCTTTGTGATTTTGAGTTATTTGCATTGTCTTAGGTAATCTTCATATGTTATGGTGGATCTTTGTTCATTGTTAGGCTAGGGTTTAGTGGTTGGATTCATTTTAGCCTTTCAATATTGTTATTATTGTTATCCATTTTCACCATAAACACTTCTTATTCAAAGAATCCATTTACCACTAGTATCTTAGAGGGTACATTGCAAATCACAAATACAAGGTGGTGAATGAGCTTGTCCTCTACAAATAAATAAGCTTTATAGTGCTTGAAATCATAACTCGAAGTAAATATTATAAAAACTTTCCATGATGCTCTCTTGGTTGGCTAGCAAGGATTTTTCAAGGCTTACAAGAAGACTCATGGGAGATTCTCTTGGAAGAGACTTAAGGATGGTGTTCTTAAGTGTATAAAGGAATGCAAAGTGTGTCAACAAAACAAAAATGAGCACACTTTTCTTGATGGCCTACTACAACCCTTACAAATTGCCACCAAAACTGGGAAGATATTTCAATAGATTTCATTGCTAAGTTACCAAAGGTGCAAGGGAAGGATACTTAGGTTATTGATTGATTGGTCAATTTGTTATTTCCACAAACATCAAAGTGGCTTAGGTGGCTGATTTATGCTTCACAGAATGTGTTCAAACTACATAGCATGCCAAAAAATAGTGTTAGTGATAGGGACAAGAACTTTCAAAGTGGGTAAACCCACAATAGTAAGTCCCACTTGTGGGACATCACATTTTTTTAGGTGTGGGGTACTTAAAAGTTTCAAACACATTTGTTTGAACTTCAAACACCTTTGTTTGAACTTCAAACAAAGGTGGTGCTCAAAACACCTTTCAATGAAGGTTAACTTCATTTGAAGGTGCCTTGCCAACATTTAAAAGATAACAAAATAATGCATTTGTTCAAAGTTTACCTTTGAATCAAGGTCTTAATTTATTGAAAAAAAAAAGTAAAGAAAGTGAAATGAGTTTTCACTATCATTTTTCTTTCATTAGCTTACAATGAAGATTGCACACTAAGCTAAACAATGGTGAATCATGGGTCAACTTCCACAAGTCTCTTGTTGATGTGCAATATCATGAATCATAGGTCAACTTCAAGAGGACTCTTATCGACATCCAAAGTGGTGAATCAAGAGTGAATTTCAACATCTCTCTCATCAACATCCAAAGTGGAGAATCACAAGTCAACTACAATAGGGCTCTGATCAATGTCTAAAGTGGGGAATCACAAGTCTTCAGCCAAACATTTGTAGTCTAACTACGATGTCGCTTCAATAGAGCTCTATCATAGTCATTTTCTTGAAAAAGTTTCTATTTAACAAGCATTTTTCAATACTTGATCATTGATTTTTTAATTGATTAAATAGTGAAATTTATATGGTTTTTGAACCCTAATATTTGATTGAAACCTAAAGAGTTATTCTAAAACCCTAAACAACTATTTTCAAACCCTAAAGTATTTAATTCAAACCCTAAACAACAAGTTTGAAATCTTAAAATCTTTCATTCAAACCCCAAAGCATTCACTTTTGAAACCTTAAATAATTATTTTGAAACCCTAATTAGTTATTTTAAAATAATATACTTTTAATCTTTTTAACTTAATTAAAAAGAAAATTCAACCGTGCATGCAAACATAAACACCAACGAACACAAGTTTTACTTGGAAACCCAAGGTGGGAGAAAACCATGACAAATTATTGCTTTTATATAATAGTTCTTTTACAATACTCATAGGCACCATCCTACTAGATGCACCAACCCCTAAATTAATTTGTGAGCACCAATCCACTGAAAGCACCAACTCCCACTGTTGAACGTCAGCACCAACCTACAAGAAATGAATTACCAACTTCACTCAGAAAAGGCACCAACCTCTGCACAAATTTTGACTGATCTGCAGCGAATACCATAATGAATCTACAACACAAGTCTGATCCACTTTTCTTCAAAATCTGAGTGTAGAATTTTGATTAAACACTCTCCTCAATATCTGCCCATTTATTTGGAACTGGATCTTTCACAATCTTCTCATAAATATGTACTTAATATTTTATTTGCACTTTCAACATTAAGCGTTTATCGTCTTTATATGAATTTCACAATTATCTTCACAGCATACACTCACAGGTTTTCTCCTTTTTACAAATTCTGCATCATATTCCACGTCCCTATTCACTCTTTTCAAAAGTAATTTGAATCCCTTTATATATCTTCTTACATATCCTTTCATTGAAAGGTTGTATCTTTTCAATACAAACACCATCCATTGGTTGTGACTTTGCTTTAAATCGATATTTCATCAAAAAGAAATTTAATTTGGTTTGATCGTTGTCTAAGAAAGATGGTTGTTTATCATTATTTACTGTTGTAGAATGAATCCTTTTTTTTTTATCGTTAACTGCATAAACTCATCATTCAAATGATGCTTGTCTGAGAAGCCTCTGCAATTCATATACATCATGTTCTCCTTCAACCAATGTGTATGGTGTTTCCCTTTGCATTAATGATTGTTTGTCATGTGGTGAAATATCTTTGACAAATCCTTCAGTAGAAAACAATATGACAATATCTTCTAACTCCTTTGGTACCACCTTGATGTGAAAAAAGTGTGCATCAGGGAGGTCTTCACCTTGGGCCTCTAATTCTTCTCCAATTTATAGTTTGAATAGGTGGTCTTGTCTTTGATTGCTTTTTCTTGGCTTTACCATGATCTTTAAATCAAATTATTGAAACAACAACAACCATTTGCATATGTAGCCATGTTTGACCAGTTTATTGAGCAATTACTTGAATGGTTAATGATCCATGAAGAATGTAAATGGTGTAGATAACATATAATGTTTGTACTTCTGAAGTGCATAGAACATTGTTAGTGTTTCCCTCTTTGTAGTAGTGTAGTTCTTCTCTATGATAGATAATTTTACACTAGAAAATGCAACTTGATGATCCTTATTCCCTTTAGGTTGAGCCAACATTTCTCCTATAGTTCTATACTAGAAGCATCTACATGAACATTAAAATGAGTATTCTAGTTGGGGAATGTTAGAATTGGTGTCTCTACAATCCTTTGCTTTAAAGTGTCAAATGTTGTCTATGCTTCATCATTCCATGCTAGACTTTAGCCATTCTTCTTCTTCAAGATTTCCTCTACAGGTGCAACAATGCTAGCATATCCTCTTATGAATTTATGGTGGTACAAAATATACCTCAAAGTGGCCTCACTTCCGGTACACTCTTAGGTGGCGATAAGTTCAATATCAAAGCAACCTTCATAGGATCCACCATCAATCTTTCTTTACATATAATATGGCCTAACAAGGTCCCAAAGGGTACCACAAACATACATTTCTCCAGGTTCAATGATATTTGCATTCTTCTACACAGGTCCAGCATCATACAGAGCACTTATATGTGATCCTTGACCAGTTCATAGATTGTCCAATCATCCAAGTAGACTTCCAAAAAATCATGTATAAAATCATTGAAAGTATTGATCATTATCCAACTTAATAGCATAAGGGCATTCTTCAATCCAAATGGCATCACTCTATATATATAGGACTCCCATTCTATTAAAAAAGCGGTCTTTGGTTGATCTTCCTCCTTGATGTTGACTTAGTGATATCTGAAAAAGTCATCAGTAAATGAACAAATCTCTCTACTAGCTACTGACTCTAAAATCTCTTATCTAAATGAAGTAGGAAATGGATCATGAATGCAGGATTTATTTAGCTCCCTAAAATCTACACAAATCCTTGTCTCTCTAGTCTTATTATTCTCTATCACCATAGGAAATCCATTTCACATCCTCTACTGGTTTGATAATTCTAGGAACTAGCATTTTATCTAACTATGTTTTCACCATCTTCTTCATATTGGGATTTAGTTTGTAGGGTCTCTTCTCAATCAATTTAGCTCCTTCCTTTTACTATATCTTCATTGTTCATACTTCTTCCTTGATCCCTTTCATCTCTATGAACGTTCTAGGAAATAAATCTTGGTACTCTAATGGAGTTTTTGCCACTTGTGCTACCATCTTCTCATCCCAATAGTCTCTTATTTTCACTACTTTGGGGTCTCCTTCTGCTATAATGTTTTATTCTCTTAATTTGACTAGATTTTGTAGTATTTCCCTTTATGTTTAGTTGACTCTTCTATCTCCCTTTCATCCTGATCTATTTGTATGTCCAGATCCTTCCTCTCCTCATTGTCATGTTGGGCTACATAACATCATTTCCTTGTTCCTACTACCTGTAGGTCTAACTTCATTTTGAGAAATGTGCTATGTATCCATGAATTTTCACTATAAAAATAAAATGTATGAAGCAAATCTGAAATTATCTCCTCCCATGTTTTGGTTTCTCCTCTTCACTCCTAATTGATGTGCCAAGTTTGTGCTACCAATGGTGATTTATAATAGAACAATTGAATGTATAGTCTATTGCCATACTCGTGCCCTTTCTCCTATCATTAGATACATGTATCTAGGTGTTTTTGTAGTGAGATATCTCGGTCATAATTTGATATACTTGGGAATTCTCATTTTTTGGTATGTATCTTGCTCTATCTGGGATTTTAAAACCTTCCCATCTTTTGATGGTTATTTTGTGTATCTTCTAACAAAATGTAGTAGTGCAAGTAAGTGTATGCTTGAGGATCTCTAGCCTATGGCTTTCATTTCTAAGGATATGCTCAATTGGCTCAATGTATGCCCTCAAATCCCCAGCTTTGGAATATCTATTTATTTTGATATAGGATATACCAATTGAAACTTGACCGTTGTGATTAAATACCTCTTCTTGGCTTCTTTTTCTATTGGTGCAAGTGTCTTACAATACCTCCTCTTCCTCGGTTGACTCTTCCTCAATTGAATCCTCCTCTTGTGGCTCTTTTATTGATAGCCTTCTGATCATCAAAACCCTTTGGGGGCCAAAGATCATGTGAGAGTACACTTTTGATTCATCATTCATCTATACCTCTAGTAATGCCTCACTATATGTGGTCTCATCTGTCTAATTAACTTTATTTGCCCCTTTTGAAATAGGTTCCTCCACAATTGCAATGGTGGATAGCTTAGTTATGGTGTTTATGTTTCTATCATCATCCTCATATTCCTCTACATTAACCTCTTCCACATAAGTTTATTCTAGAATCTTCCCCAAAGGAATGTGCACTATCCTCTTGCTATCCACAAATGATATTTCTTCCTTCTTGGCATCTGTCACTCTCTTTGCAACAACAAACCATCTCATTCTCAACAATGCATCAAATCAATCAAAAGTTTCCTTAATTGCTACTCTTTTAGACTACAAATTGCTTGATATCATGAACACTAACCTCTACATGCTTCCATGTTCCTAATGCCTTCATATTGGTTCCATCCACCAAACTAATTTTGTAAGGAGTTGGTGCAAGTGTCGATTTCCCCAAATACTCCCACATGCTCTTTGGTAGCAAGTTCACATCCACCCCTAAGTCCATAATCACTCTATTGATCGTGTTATTGATACTGTAGGTTTTTATTTTTTCTTATGTTAGGGGGTATTTATTTTTTGTACACATTATTTAATCTTGCTTAGGTTATTAGGAGTGGTTAATATGAGGACATGTGGCAAAATACTTCCACTACATGTCTAACTATCTCACTCATATGGTTAGTTGAGTTACACACCCTCTTTTGACTTCTTGTGCCACCTCAAATAACCACTCAAGTTTTTCATTTCCTAAGTGGATTATGGGGTAGTTGGGTTTCTCACCCTCTTTTGGCCTTATGTGCAACCTTTCATAACTCTTTTCCTATTTTCATTTAAGGAGGTTGTGCCACATGTTTTGGCATTTTACCAAGTAGTTAAAACCTCTTGCTCTTATGGGAAGTAGGATTTAAGGCACCCCTTGGATGTAGATGCTATTATTTTTATATATCATTAGCATTCTACTCTCACCTTCACTAGTCCAGTAATAACTCACTAAGAGTATTGAGAGTCTTCTCAAAATTCTCTTTCTTTGTCTCTATTTTTCTTTCATTTTAGATTATCTCCATTTAATTGTTTTGATTTTTGATCAACTATTGATTGGATTTCCATATGATCTATGACTGATATCATATCTTGGCTCGATTCTTGCTTCTCATGGAATCCAACATGGTTTCGTATGACTCATTGTTTTTTAATTTTTTAGAGAGATTTGAGACTATTTAATGGCTAATATTTTTCTTAGTGACCAAGTATGCTCTTCTCCTACACTTTCATGTGACCTAGAGAATTAGAATGGTTTAAAAGAAAAATAAAGCTTCTAGTTAATTTGGTTTGCATATGTGTTATGTGAGATCTAGGTGATTTCAAATTTTTAGTAATAATGGGGGGTTTTTTAGAATTTTCCGAGTGTCCAAAAGGCTTGAGAAAGTCAAAAGTGACTTTTATTTCACAAAAAATGAAGATTGGAGGACATGGCAATGAATCAAAGTAAAAAATTTAAAAGTTTTTACTAGAGTTGTTTCCATTTTTTCTTTAGAATTCTAGATTCTGCTTATTTTTAAGGAAAAAAAAAAATTGGGTCTAGTTCTCAAGGTAAAAAAACCATATGAGCTTCTACTATCTTTTGCATGCAATTAGTAATTTTTTGGAGAAATTGAGTTAGAATTAGGCGTGAGCTATTTCTAACTTGTAGATTTAGCAACTTTTTTAAAAAATTATATAACTTTTGCTTAAGATTTCGAACTTTCACAAACAAGTGCTTGAAGGAAAGTTGAAAATGAGCATTTTCCATCTACACAAGTCTCATTAAAAAATTATATCATTTTCTATTAGATATTTCAAGTTGAAGCTGCTACATTTTTTCTCTTCAATAGGCCATATCTTTTGACTTGAAACTCTTTTTATCAAAAACAATAGGCATTGGAAAGGTATTGAAGAGTATTACTCAACTATAACGCTATTTTTTTAAGATTTTGTATCAAAAAAATATTTTTGGTTATTAGAGGCCTTAAAAACATTGTAATCTGGTAAAATGCCTTGTAAATGCACTAATTATAAAGTGCCAACCTTGTAATATTTGGGGGATTGCGAGGGGGAAGGGGTGGATTTTTGAGACTAGTGGAAAAGCAGGGTGTCTTGTGGGTCTTCTTTCTTGCACTTTCCTCATTTTTTGCAATCTTTTTTTCTACTATCATGGATGCATCTACAGTTCCTATTTTAACATCATATAACTATTTTGAAGGGAAATCTAAGATGATAATATATTTGAAAAGGCATAAATATTATAGTGTTACAATGGGACTTGAATTGGACCTCAAGATGATGCAGAAAAGATAAAATGGTTTAACAAATGTGTTGAAGCATTTGGTACTCTGTGTATGTTAGTCTCCCCTAACCTTATTTTTCACATTGAATTTGCCACTACACCAAATGAAGTGTGGACCACTTTGGGAAACCTCTTTATTAAGAAAGATGACTTAAGAGGTCATCAGTTGGAGAATGAACTCATAGGGTTGAGTCCAAGAAATTTTGATAGTATACAAGACTTTACAAAACTCAAATGTAAGATTGTAGTTGGAACAATGTGGAATTAAGAAGGATGATAAGCAACTGATCTTGAGAATTCTTTCTAATCTTTTTCCTAACTATTTAGTGTTTGTTTATACATTTTGTGCTAAAAAATGTACCCTAGGTCCCACATTCAAAATGCCTTTTGTAGATGAATTTGTTGCAACACTCATTAGGGAGCAAGACAAATTGGTTCAAATGGGTCCAATCTAACCCTCTAAGTCACATGCCTTAGTTGTAAATCAAGGCACAAAAGAATAGAAAGGGTCTAGTAAGCAAGATAAGAAACAAAAGAACCAAGGAGAGAAGAAGACAGATCATATGTCTACTACTTCTAAAGTGCAGATAACTAGAACTCTTCATCAAAAGATGAACAACCTAAGAAGGAGAAAGACAAGTGTTCTTACTATAAGAGGCTTGGCCATGATGAACATAAATGTTTAAATAAACAAATTGATTACCTTTCACATCTTCTGGAAAAGAACAATATCAAGGTGTCTGATTCAGTCAAACAAAGTTCATTTGAAGGATCTTCTAAGAACACATATAAGAGAAAGGGGAAAGGAAAGGGTAAGGCCTTAGTTTTCATTTCTTCATAACCAAATTCCTGGATCATTCACTTAGGTTCTTCGCACCACATGTCTTATTAAGAAGATGATTTCACCTCTCTAGAGCCATGTTCTATACCTACCATATTAATGGGCCATGCCACTCCTTTTGAAGTGCATAGAAGAAGTTATGTTGATGTGCGCGAAGGAACATTTGAGGATGTACTTATGTTCCATCTTTTTCAACTAAGCTCCTATTTGTATATCATATCACTCACACTAGTTCTAGCAAGAAAGTTGAGTTCACCCTAGATACACTAGTAGTCAATGAAATGCATAATGGGTCTACTAATTTTGTGGGAAAAGAAGATCACAAATCCATATTGTTTCAATTTTCTCACTTTATACTTGACTCTCCTTCGACAGACTTACTCACTCATATAAATGAGGTAAGCTTTTGGTTCCATCAATGGTTTGGGCACTTGAACTATCACTACTTGCAACATATTAATCAATATGAAATGGTTTCAAGGTTGTCTTCTATTCTATTATATGATGGAGTTTGTTAGGGATGCATTCTTGGTAAGCATCCTAAGGATAAGTATGATAAAATTAGAACATGGAGAGCTACACAAATATTGGAGTTGGTATATAGTGACTTGGAAAGACCGTTTTCACAACCATCTTTTATCAGGGCTAGATATGTCGACATTCATTGATGACTTTTCCAAATGTACATGGGTTTATTTTTCTCAAGCAAAATTCTGAGATCTTTTGAGAATTTTCTAGATTTCAAAGCTTTTGCAGAGAAACAATCTGATAAGTTCATCAAGATTTTGCGTATAGATAATGGGGGTAAAAATGTTAACAATTAGTTTGAACAATTTTTGCTTTTGAGGGTATCAACATGCAACACACAATTCCATATAGTCCTCAACATAATGGTGTCACAGAATATAAGAATAGGTCCTTGAAGGAGTGGCCAATTGTATGATTCACTCCAAGTCTTTAGCACCTCAACATTGAGCAAAGGTCATCAATTTTGTGTGTTACATCCATAAGCAATTTCCTCACAAAGATGTGAAGGGGGTAACTCTTTTTCAAGTTTAGACTATTCGAAAACTCATAGTTAAGCATTTTAGAGTGTTTATTTCTCTTGTGTGTGTTGGCATTATAACAGACAAGGAGATATTGTTGGCATTTCAATAAGGATATTGAGAAGGTTGTTGATGATTATGGATACAACTGATTAAGGATGATTACTATCTTAATATTATTATTTTGTCATTGATGTCAAGAAATTGATTTTCTAATTCAGTATGATGTTGTCATATCTTAAGAAGTATGATTTGATGAATATAAAGATGTCAGTAAAAGACACAAAAAGAATATGATGAATAAGGGGAGAAATAAGTTATTCAATGGGCAACTATAACTGAGTTAGACAATGATGAGATCATGATTTTTATATTATTTTGATATCATATATATGTTATTGATTGTAAGGTTAATACTATACTATGTTACCGAGCAAAGAACCCAGTCTGTAAACCCTAAGGAACCTAGTCGGTAAACCCTAAGGAACCTAGTTGGTAAACCCTAAGGTTATCGCTATCGGTTAATGAAGGCGAAATATCTACCGAGTGAAGTTTAGTATTTATCGAGTTGCAACCGAGTAATAACAGAATGCATTGAATGAATAAAAGCATTATTTAATGAAGGAAGCTGATGAGCTAGCTATGATTAAATGATTGGTATGTCATGAATGAAGTTTGTTAAAGAATCTATGGCAAAGTAAAATCGGCAGGAAGATCTACAGCTTAGATTGAACCGCAATACCCTAGCACAAGTTCCAAGAAATGTATGCAAGTTCCAAGGCGGGGTACCACGTTTTCAGATTGATGAATACATTGAACTTGGACAAAGTTTGAAGATCTGACGGCTATGATTGATCATGGGAAATGTGATCAAGGAGATTAAGTGGTTGGCAAATTGTTTATAAATAGGGAATTGTTGATAAACAATGCATGCGGGCAAGTGTATGCACAGGGATGCTACATAGTGATTACCAAGCACTGAAGCTTGAAGACATGTTTTGTATAACAGAGTATAGAGCCTAGCAGATGGAAAAGATGAGTCCTATATTGTATTGAGAAAATAATAATCTGCTTTAGCATTTTAGATGTGAAGTTGCAGATAGATTTTTATTACTGTTATTTTGTGAAGTGACAGAAAATCTCTTAACCGAGTGGACTTAATAGTCTTATTTGTAAAACCCTCTAGCAAGGTGACATTCCATTTGAGTGTTTGAAATCCTTTAACAAGGTCACTTCTAACAAGGTGAAGGTCCTAACAGATCTGAGGGAAATGCCTTAACCAGGTCACATCTAGCAATGTGTTTGTAATCTTTAACAGGATTTTCTTTTAACCGAGCATACTCTAGAAGAGTATATTTCTTAGTGGGTCCGAAATCCCATAGTGGTTTTTCCCTATTTGGGTTTCCACGTTAAATCTAGTGTTATGAGTGTTATGATGTTTATATGCTTTTGAGTTTGCATGTTTAGCAGTTTTGGATATATTACTGAAATATATGTTACTGAGGTTGAATCTGATGTTTTTATGGAAGATTAAGTTTGTATGATTCACTCATCTTATTATCTTGGCATCTGTACTTACATTTAGTATCAGAACTATCAATTGGTATCAGAGCTTTGGACTCCGGAAGAAAAAGTTTAAAGGTACTTGAGGCAAAGATCCAAAGATGTATAAGAGGGATGCATCGAAGTTGAACAAGTCAAGTTTCTCTACATGGCAGAAAAGGATGAAGCTGCACCTATCAGGAATTGGAGGATATGTTGTATATTATCTGGAGAATGATTTCATTGCACTGAGCACCTATCCATTGATAATGGAAGAAATAAAGGCAAAGCAAGAACATATCCAAGCAATGATTGAAATAACATTTGCATTGACCGATTCAGAGTTTAATGATCTAGAAGGCTACAATGATGCAAAGGCTATGTGGGACAAGCTCATATCAGTGTATGGAGGAGATGAACATGTTCAAAGAGCAAAAGTGGATAGTCTAAGAGGACAAATTGAATCTATGAGGATGAATGAAGGTGAGAACATAACCCAGTACAGTACAAGACTAAAGGAGATTGTCAATCAAATCAAAGGAGCAGGTGGAAAGATTGAAGAAAATGACATAACAAGTAAGTTGTTAAGAACCCTTCTACCAGCTTATGCAATCCAAGTCTCTGCAATCAATGAATTAAGGTCTGTACCAAATATGCCAGTCTCTTTAGATGCTACTTGTAAAGCGGAAAATAATCGAACCCTAGTTGCTCTCCTCTCTTCCAACTCCAAGCAGAGAGAAGGGAGGTTACTAGGGTTGACGGTTTTCACTTAGGGGAGACTTTACATTCAAAAGAGGGGTTGAAACCCACAAGATCCAATCCCACACAATGCAAGATTGGATTCTAAATGAGTTTCAAGGGTTAAGACAGCAAGGCTACCCTCTTTTGTAAAGAATGTGGATAGAATGATTAAGCTAGGAATGCATAGAAAGTGAGAAAGATTCACTTATAAACTGAGATAGGGATATAGGATGAAGCTGCAGACCTGGAATTAGTAGTAAAATGTCAATATGGCGCTGTCCTGCAAATTCGAGCAAAATTTGATGGGACGATGGCGCCTGGCGTGCACACGGTCCTCCGAAAAATCCGCGAAACGAAGGGGGATCTGTTCGTCTCTGCACAAGGATTCCAGATCTTCAATTTCAACCGCGTACCTGCAACCTACACACAGAAAAGTGAAGACGATTGGGGGTTAGGGATTAGGGGTTTGCCCTTAGGTCAAACCCCGGTTTTGGAATTAACCAAGAAATGAGAAATGCTGTAAATGTAAATGATTGTAATGTAAAACAAGTACTAGTACCTTGTTGTAAGGATGTTTGTATCCTTATGTGCGAAGGTATAGATGTTGTTGTATGTTGTATGTTGTATGTTGGAATATGTGATCTCCTCTTCAATGGTTGAATCCTTGTCTTGAATGCAACACTTAGCCTTGAATGGAGACTTAGAATGATCAATTGCTTGAAGGAATACTTGAATGCTTGAATGCTTGAATGTTTGAATGTTTGAGTATCATTTCCATGCCTTTTTCTTGTCTCTCCAAATGAGAGAGGAAAATGTCGTTTATATACTTGCCAATTAGGGTTGATAGACTGATTTTTCTGACCTTAGGCCGACCAGGAAATGTTATTTTCCAATTTGCAAACAAAAAGACCCGAAGCCTCATAGGAGACCGGGCCCAAAATAGGGCTAGGGACCAGGGCGCTGGGTGCCATGGTCCTAGGGGACCAGGGCACTGGGCGCTCTGGTCCCACCTCCCGGGACAGCAGGGTGCAAGGAGGGATCAGGCAGGGTGCTGGAAAAATGCAGTTTTTGATGTCGTGAGCAAGTTTCGGGGTCTCCATTCAGGTTCCGTGTTGCGTCACCATCGTGAAGACTGAAATGCAGTCGAAATTGCAAGTGTCACAATTTTAGGATGCTACATTTATCCCCCACTTTAGTGGGAGTATAAGCATACGCTCATACTTCCGGTAAAGTACAAGGAAACAACATTGAAAGACTTTCACCACGTCAAGGAGGCAAAACACACCAAGCCCCCAGTGAACTAAGGATCTTACGACTTCGATTGAAAAAGTCAAAGGGAAGATCACAAGGGAGAACCATGACTATCAGTAGTAAGGTTCCCTCACTATGAGTCATGTAAGAAAAATACCAAAAATTTTCAAGGCAAAGCTAAGTTCGCCAAGAAATTTTCAAGTATCCTGAAGGGATAGACAGGGTGTATGCCCCCCTACGTTAAAGCGATCGCACTCGCCTCAACGGGGGTGATTGCTTTAACATAGTGATACACATAAGAAGTGAGAAGGGAAAGGAGCATGTTATCACAAAGATTTAGCCCCCAAGTATGAGATAAACCCAAGGATAATAGATACAAAACACAAAGCACGAGGTGACTTCGCTTTCCTCGGGGTCAGTATGCTATATGATAATTCATGTATATATATCATATGTATGTATGCATAATTGTTCTTCATTCCCGAATCAAGGAAGGTCACCTAGAAGAAGGGAACACATATGTCTTTTGAGTCAACATGAGAGAGACCAAAAGAGATCTCAATGCTTTGCATCGTCCTCAAGTAGACAATACTAAGGACAACAAATAGAAGAATGAGAATAACATATAGAAGAAGTAACGAAAGAGAGGAGGAGAGAATCTGCTATGCTAATGTAACTAGTCTAGCACGTCATCTACCCCCCGATCTTGCTGATCAATGTTTCGGGAAGGCAGGGAACATGCTAGAGGAGGATCATTCAACACAGCAGATGGAGCTATCACAAGATCCAAGCCATGTTGTTCTTGTCTAGGAGCTAGGATAAGTGCTTTAGAAAATTCGTTAGATAAATGGTTATCAACGTCAACAAGTTCATATTCACTATTAGAAGCAAGAGGAGTAACATGTTCATCACGAATAACATTTTCATCTATAGCATCATCAAGATTTATAAAAATAGGATCTTTAACTCGCACAGGGTCAAGATCATCATGCATCTTATGTCTAGGAGATTTTGGAGAAAATGGAATAATGCTTGTTGAAGGTGTTTTTGGAGATTGCAAAGTTTGAGAAGCAGCTGCCTGAGCTCTAAGACGACGCTTTCATCGACGTTCGCATGCAGAACGATTTCGTCTAGTCTTAGTAGGAAGTGGAGAAGATTGAGGAGGAGGAATGTTCTCATCCTTATCATTTGGGTGTTTAGGTTGTGGTCTCTTAGGCTGGATAATAGGAGAGGAAGAAGGTCTCTTCTCTCTATAAAAGGAAGGAGGAGGAACTGCTCCATATAAAGGAGGAATTTTTGGTTTAGGAAGGAGACTAAGTCCATCATGACGAGGAGGTATAAGTCTACTTTTAGAAGGTTTATTCGGCATAGACATAGTCACATCCATGGGAACGGGTTGGGAATCTTCTTGAGGAAAGACATTAGTTTTATCTTTCAAAGGAAGAACTTCCTTCTCAAGAATGATAGGAATATCAAGTTTGGGTGTTCTAGGTTCACTTAGAGATAGGATCATATCTATTTTCCACTTTTGATAAGATTTGAAAAGATGAAAACTTCGCGGAGGAAGAGATTGGAATTGTTTAGGCCAAAAGTAATCAATAGGAACGCTAGAAGTTCTTTCAGCTGGTTTAAAGAGACTTTGATTGATAGTAACAACTTCACCATTATGGGAAAATTTCAAACACTTATGAATAGGAGAAGCAATAGCTTTCATGGAAGATAGCCAAGGATAGCCAAGCTTCACACGAAATTGTTCGGATGAAGGAATAATAGCAAAGTTTACATCAAGGGATTTGTTATGGACCTCAATAGGTAATGTAATAGAACCAATTGTAGGAGAAGAAAATGCATCAAATAATTTCACAACCACATCTGTTTTGTCATAGATCACTCGATTCAATTGCAAAGTAAAAAGAAATTCTTCAGTAATAACATTAACCATGCACGAAGGATCAATAAGCACTCCACGGCAAGGTGTATTCTTGACTTTTGCAACTATGTATAAAGGACCATCAGGTGCCCTGATAGTTTCACTAGAATCAAATGTGATGGAAGGTTCTTTAGGGTTTTCTTGCTGCTCTACAAAGTTAATCACATTCGGAGTCATAGACACAAGACCATCAGATGAGAAAGAAGAATCATTAGTCTCAATCGCATTAGAGGTATGAGAAGGTAATGGATCAGTAAAAATCTGAAGATTTTGGTTAGGAGGAGCTACAGATGTGTTGCCTTTATCATTCACTCCAGAAACAGAGATAGTATTATTATCAATCAAATCTTGAATTTTACCCTTTAAAGCAAAACATTTTTCGGTATAATGCCCAGGTTGACGATGAAATTGACAAAAAGATTTGTTATCAAAATAGAGTGAATTAATCTTTGCAGGATCAATTTGCCTTACAGGAGGAAGAGTAAGCACATTTTGTTCCAATAACTTATTCATAATACTATGCAATGATTCATTCAAAGGAGTATACTTTCTTTCTTTCTTGAAAAACATAGAAATAGGAGGCACACCTGATGCTGCATTCACATTGTTGTTGATGATGTTTTCATTTAATTTGATGGAATCTCTATTCGGTTTAAACTTCCCAAATGGTTGTTGACTGCTATCACCCTTATCACTCGGAGCCATAGGATGTGATTGTTCCATTTGACTCACAGTCAGTTGATAATTGTGAAGAGTTGCACACAACTGTTGGAAAGAAGTAAACTCAGAAAACAGAAGTTTGTCTCGAATATCTTTTTGTAAATTAGAGATAAAGATTCTTTGAATATCATTGTCAGGCACTGGAAAAGAAATTTGAGCATACAAATGCTTATATCTACCAATGAAATCAGTCACTTTTTCTTTAACACCTTGTTTACAATGCATTAAATCAATCAAAGTAACTTTAGGACTTATATTGTTTTGAAATTGTTGAATGAAAGCATTTGCAAGTTGTTCGAAAGAAGTAATAGAATAAGAAGGCAACGAGCAATACCATTGTAGGGCTTTGTCTCTTAATGTTCTAGTAAACAGTTTTGCAAGCAACCTTTGGTCATAAGCAAAATCAGTACATATTGTTTGAAAAGTCTTAACATGTGTTAGAGGATCTCCTTTACCATTATAAAGCTCCAAATGCGGGATTTCAACATATTTAGGAGGGATAGCTTGAACAATGTCAAGAGAAAGTGGGCTCGCAACATCAAATGTGGGCACACTAAACTTAGATTGATTCATAGAGGCAATTTGTTGTTGTAAAGAAGAGACAGTTTGTGCAAGATTGTTAATGGTCGCTTCAGTCGAAGAATTCATATTAGATGTGTTAGATTGAGATGGAGGTGTTATGTTATTGAAAGAAGGTAAAGAGTAAGGTGGCAGGACACTATGATAGTTAATCATAGGAGAGGATTGGAAAGGAGGAACACTACAAGGAGGAATAGAATGGTTAAATGAATTGCCCCCTTGCGTCATGTTCATTTGTGGAGATGTAATAGGAACACTCATTGAAGGAATGAATGAAGAAGTCGGATTAAATGAAGGAAGAGGGTTAATTGAAGAGGAAGGATTGCCCCCATGACTGGTGATCATAGGAGGAATGTCTTGTATAGAAGTAGTCATTATGTTTGATGTAAAAGTAGGTATGCTAGCAATAGAAGTTGTCAAAGGAATATAATGATTGACTTGAGTGGGAGGTTGTGTATAACCTAAAGTTTCGGCACAACTCTTTATAGGCATCACATTCGAATCCACAATGTGTGCAATACCATGCAAAATATCAATTCCATTCTTATCACTTTGAAGCATATGTTTTAGACCCTCAATTAAAGGAAGAGCTTGACTATCGGGGTATTCTTGAGACATCCATTGTCGAAAATTGTCAAATTGGTTATCCAATTTCGCAAGTTGTTCTACAGAAACCTCATGGAAAGCTTCTTCATCATTAGGAGGATTAGAGGAATTACCCATGTCCTCATTAAAAAGGCTATTCAAATTAGGTTCCATCTCCTCGGTAATTAAACCTCGGAAAGACTTAATTCTACAGCTTCGTCTAACGGGAATAGTGTAAGTAGGGCTTATTGTTGTAAAACTCATGCACTAGAGAGGAGAGAAGATTTTGATTTTTAGAGGTAGCAAATTTCAGTAAAATCAGCCAATCTTCTAGATTTAAGCTGTTAAATGCAATCACAACAATCTCCCGAAATTTCAGAAAAAATGTCAGGGACCGTGGCGCTCGGAGTGCACATGGTCCTCGCAACTTTTTTCGAAATTTTCAGGGATGAAAGTTATGATGATTTTAAAGCTAATCTGAAAAAATTGAGTGATTTTACGATCTGTAGATAGGCCAAATTAAAGTTGCAATCTCAAAATTGAACCCTACCAAGATTGTCGAAAAATGCAAAATTTGAATTTTGAAAAAGAGAGAGAAACTGAAATTTTGAATCTTATGATTTTGGAGGGAATAGCAAAAGCAATGCAAGTTTTCAAATTTGAAAGTTGACTCAATTTTACGTAAAATTCAATTTTGAAAGCGGAAATCAAAGTTGTTGTAATTAAGTACTTAATTTCAAAAGTCACAAATTGCAAGAATTTGAGTAAAGTACTGAAATTTTGAATGAATGCCAACACACTTTTCAGATTTAGGACAGTAAGAACACAATTTTGACACAAAATTTCAATTTCAACAATTTTTGAATGATTAGGGGCCTTAATCCAAGCAATCACAAGACCAACTTTGACTGTAATTTTGAAAGTGTTAGAATTGATAAAATCAACCAAAATTCTGGATTTTAGCAGAAAAATACAGTAAGATCTAGCTCCCGAAATTTCGGAAAAAATGTCGGGGACGATGGCGCTCGGAGTGCACATGGTCCTCGCAACTTTTTTCCAAATTTTTAGGGATGAAAGATATTATGATTTTGTTGCGGAATCCAAAGTTACAGCTGATTTGGAGATGTTTTGATCAGTGAAATTGTCAGACAAAGGTTGAATCAAGAAGGTTTCAAAAATTAGGGTTTTGACACTTAACCACTTAATTTTCAAAATTAAAGTACAGATATGAATTGATAATTTGTAATAGAAGGGTAGATCTGAAACAAGCATTAACAATTAAACATTTCACAAGTTCAATTTTCAAAAAGAAAATTTAGGGTTTTTATGCAATCAACCTCTAAAATTTGCAAAAGATCAAACATGGAAATGTAATCAAGGCATCCAATTTTCAGATCTAACCATGAATAATCAGAAAGGATGTTCACGTCGGGTTCACCAAAATGTAAAGCGGAAAATAATCGAACCCTAGTTGCTCTCCCCTCTTCCAACTCCAAGGAGAGAGAAGGGAGGTTATTAGGGTTGACGGTTTTCACTTAGGGGAGACTTTACATTCAAAAGAGGGGTTGAAACCCACAAGATCCAATCCCACACAATGCAAGATTGGATTCTAAATGAGTTTCAAGGGTTAAGACAGCAAGGCTACCCTCTTTTGTAAAGAATGTGGATAGAATGATTAAGCTAGGAATGCATAGAAAGTGAGAAAGATTCGCTTATAAACTGAGATAGGGATATAGGATGAAGCTGCGGACCTGGAATTAGCAGTAAAATGTTGATACGGCATTGTCCTGCAAATTCGAGCGAAAGTTGACGGGACGATGGCGCCCGGCGTGCACACGGTCCTTCGAAAAATCCGCGAAACGAAGGGGGATCTGTTCGTCTCTGCACAAGGATTCCAGATCTTCAATTTCAGCCGCGTACCTGCAACCTACACACAGAAAAGAGAAGACGATTGGGGGGTTAGGGATTAGGGGTTTGCCCTTAGGTCAAACCCCAATTTTGGAATTAACCAAGAAATGAGAAATGTTGTAAATGTAAATGATTGTAATGTAAAACAAGTACTAGTACCTTGTTGTAAGGATGTTTGTATCCTTATGTGCGAAGGTATAGATGTTGTTGTATGTTGTATGTTGTAATATGTGATCTCCTCTTCAATGGTTGAATCCTTGTCTTGAATGCAACACTTAGCCTTGAATGGAGACTTAGAATGATCAATTGCTTGAAGGAATACTTGAATGCTTGAATGCTTGAATGTTTGAATGTTTGAGTATCGTTTCCATGCCTTTTTCTTGTCTCTCCAAATGAGAGAGGAAAATGTCGTTTATATACTTGCCAATTAGGGTTGATAGACTGATTTTTCCGACCTTAGGCCGACCAGGAAATGTTATTTTCCAATTTGCAAACAAAAAGACCCGAAGCCTCATAGGAGACCGGGCCCAAAATAGGGCCAGGGACCAGGGCGCTGGGCGCCATGGTCCTGGGGGACCAGGGCACTGGGCGCTCTGGTCCCACCTCCCGGGACAGCAGGGTGCAAGGAGGGATCAGGCAGGGTGCTGGAAAAATGCAGTTTTTGATGTCGTGAGCAAGTTTCGGGGTCTCCATTCAGGTTCTGTGTTGCGTCGCCATCGTGAAGACCGAAATGCGGTCAAAATTGCAAGTGTCACAATTTTAGGACGCTACACTACTATTGGTAAGCTACATGCATTTGAGTTAAGTAACTTTGATAACAGTGGGTCATCGGTAAATAAAGTTGAATCTGCATTTAGTTCTTTTCATCTTGATGAATCTAATGATTACAATGAAAGAAAGTATAAGTACTCTGAATGAGATCACAGTGAAGCAAGTGAAATATTTCGCAAGAACATGGAGGAAGTACACAAACTGTATGAGGAAATTAGAAAGCAAGAAGAGTTTGAAGCACTATTAGCCAGAAGGTTACCGAGAGGCAAAGGTAAGTATAAAGGAAAACTACCTTTGAAATGTTTCAATTGTGATAAGATAGGACATATGGCTTCTAACTATCCTGACAAAGAATCTACTGAAAAGAGAGATTACCGAGATGACAGACGGACAGAAAGATAATCATTACAGAGGACACCGAGACTTTAGAAGAAGAGATAGAAAGACATGCTTAATAGCTGATGAGGAATCCAATGATGATAAATCAAATGAAACTGATACAAAGGAAGTAGTTTATGTGGCTATCAAAGATGGATCTGATGAAGAAAGGTATGAAGAAAAAGCCCTAATATCTCACATAAATACTAATGACTCTTGGATCATAGATAGTGGCTGCTCACATCACATGATAGGTGATAAATACAAGTTTGTTATGTTAGAAGACTATGACGGAGGCTATGTAAGATTTGGTAATGATGCACCATGTCCGGTAAAAGGTAAAGGATCCATAACACATCTTGACAATACAAGATGCAATGATTTTTATTGGGTTGAAGGTTTGAAATACAATTTGTTGAGTGTAGCACAGCTAAACAACACAGGTTACCAAATAGAATTTCAAAAAGGAATTGTCAAAGGTCATGACAAGAATGGAAAGTTAGCTGACATTGGGACACAAACAAAAGGTAATACATTTCACCTTGACTCAACTTGGAATAAGTGTCTATATGCAAAGATAGATGATACCTGGTTATGGCATAAAAGGTTTTGTCATGTAAATTTTGATAATCTGATCAAAATAAGCAAGAAGCACCGAGTAAGAGGTCTACCGAGTCTTGAAAAACCTAAGAATGCTATGTGTTGAGGATGCCAGATGGGTAAAATGACAAGATCAAGCTTTACAAGTAAGTCTTACACTTCTAAGGGAATTTTAGATCTTGTGCACACTGACCTTTGTGGTCCTACGAAAGTTCAAAGTTATTATCGTGATAAATATTTCATATTATTTGTGGATGATTACTCAAGGATGATGTCGGTTATGTTTTTAAAAGAAAAATCAGAAGCTTTTCAAATGTTTAAATGGTACAAGACAAGAGTTGAAAATGAAATAGGAAGACAACTAAAATGTCTTAGATCAGTTAGAGGAGGAGAGTTCACATCTGATTGTTGGCAATATTTCATTATAACAGACAATGAAATATTGTTATCATTTCATAAGGATATTAAGAAGGTTGTTGATGATTATGGATATAACTGATTAAAGATGTTTTACTGTCTTGATATTATTATTTTGTCATTGATGTCAAGAAATTGATTTTCTAATTCAGTATGATGTTGCCATATCTTGAGAAGTATGATATGAAGATTATAAAGATGTCGGTAAAAGACACGAGAAAGAATATGATGAATAAGGTATTCAATGGGCAACTACTACCGAGTCAGACAATGATGAGATCATGATGTTTTAGATTGTTTTAACATCATACATATGTTGTAAATTGTAAAGGTTAATACTATACTATGTTATCAAGCAAAGAACCTAGTCGGTAAACCCTAAGGTTATCGCTATCGGTTAATGAAGGCGGAATGTCTACCGAGTGAAGTTTAGTATTCACCGAGTTGTTACCGAGTTGTAACTAAGCTATAACATAATGCATTAAATGTTTACATGTGGTATTTAATGAGGGAAGCTGATGAGCTGGAGCGGATTAAATGATTGGTGAGTCGTGAATGAAGTTTGTTAACGAATCTAAGGCAATGAAAAGTCAGCATGAAGATCTACAACTCAGATTGAACCACAATACCCTGGCACAAGTTCCAAGACTATTATGCAAATTCCAAGGCAAGGTAAAACATTTTTAGATCGAAAGATGCATTGAACCTGGACAAGATTGAAGATCTGATGGCTATGATTGATCATGGGAAATGTGATCAAGGAGATTAAGCGGTTACCTAATTGTTTATAAATAGGAAACTATTGATAAACAATGTATGCTGGCAAGTGTATGCACAGGGATGCTACATAGTGATTACCAAGCATAGAAGCTTGAAGACCTGTTAGAATAATAGAGTATAGAAGCCCAACAAATAGACAAGATTAGTTTTTTGTCTAGATTATATTGAACAAATAAGAATCTACTTTAGCATTTTAGATGTGAAGTTGCAGATAGATTTTATTACGGTTATTTTGTGAAAGTGATAGAAAATCTCTTAACCGAGTGGACTTAACAGTCTTATATGTAAACCCTCTAGCAAGGTGACATTCTGATTGAGTGTTTGAAATCCTTTAACAAGGTCACTTCTAACAAAGTGAAGATCCTAACAGATCTAAGGGAAATCCCTTAACCGGATCACATCTAGCAATGTGTTTGTAATCTTTAACAGGATTTTCTTTTAACCGAGCATACTCTAGAAGAGTATATTTCTTAGTGGGTCCGAAATCCCATAGTGGTTTTTCCCTATTTGGGTCTCCACGTTAAATCTGGTGTTATGAGGTTTATATTGTTCATATGGTTTTGAGTTTGCATGTTTAACAGTTTTGGTTATATTACTGATATATATGTTACCGAGGTTGAATCTGATGTTTTTATGGATGATTAAGTTTGTATGATTCAGCCCCCCCCTCTCATCTTGTTGGCTATTGGATCTGTACTTATATTAAGTATCAGAACTATCAATTGGTATCAAAGCTTTGGACTCCGGAAGGAAAGTTTAAAGGCACTTGAGTTTAAAGATCCAAAGATGTATAAGAGGGATGCACCAAAGTTGAACAAGTCAAGTTTCGCTACATGGCAAAAAAGGATGAAGCTACATCTATCAAGGGTTGGAGAAAATGTTGTATACTATCTGGAGAATGATTTTGTTACACTGAGAACCTATCCATTGACTATGGAAGAGATAAAGGCAAAGCAAGAACATATTCAAGCAATGATTGAAATAACATCTACATTGACCGATTCAGAGTTTAATGATCTAGAAGGTTTCAATGATGCAAAGGCAATGTGGGATAAGCTCATATCAATATATGGAGGAGATGAACATGTTCAAAGAGCAAAAGTAGATAGTCTAAGAGGACAACTTGAATCTATGAGGATGAATGAAGGTGAGAACATAACTCGGTACAGTACAAGACTTAAGGAGATTGTCAATCAAATCAAAGGAGCAGGTGGAACTATTGAAGAAAAGGATATAACAAGTAAGTTGTTGAGAACCCTTCTACCAGCTTATGCAATCTGAGTCTCTGCAATCAATGAATAGAGGTATGCACCTAACATGCCAGTCTCTTTAGATGCTACTATTGGTAAGCTACATGCATTTGAGTTAAGTAATTTTGATAACAGTGGATCTTCATTAAATAAAGTTGAATCTGCATTTAGTTCTTTTCATCTTGATGAATCTAATGATTACAATGAAAGAAAGTATAAGTACTCTAAAGGAGATCACAGTGGAGCAAGTGAAAGATTTCAGAAGAACATGGAAGAAGTACACAAACTGTATGAAGAAATCAGAAAGCAAGAAGAGTTTGAAGCACTATTAGCCAAAAGGTTACCGACAGGCAAAGGTAAGTATAAAGGAAAACTACCTTTGAAATGTTTCAATTGTGATAAGATAGGACATATGGCTTCTAACTGTCCTGACAAAGATTCTACTGAAAGAAGAGATTACTGAGATGATAGACAGAAAGATATTCATTATAGAGGACCCCAAGACTTCAGAAGAAGAGATAGAAAGACATGCTTAATAGCTGATGAGGAATCTAATGATGATAAATCAGATGAAACTGATACAGAGGAAGTAGTTTATGTGGCTATCAAGGATGGCTCAGATGAAGAAAGGTATGAAGAAAAAGCCCTAATATCTCACATAAACACTAATGATTCTTGGATTATAGATAGTGGATGCTCACATCATATGACAGGAGATAAACACAAGTTTGTTATATTAGAAGATTATGATGGAGGCTATGTTAGATTTGGTAATGATGCACCATGTCCGGTAAAAGGTAAAGGATCTATAACACTTCTTGATAATGAAAGATGCAATGATGTTTATTGGGTTGAAGGTCTGAAATACAATTTGTTGAGTGTAGCATAGCTAAACAACACAGGTTACTGAATAGAATTTCAGAAGGGAATTGTCAAAGTTCATGACAAAAATGGAAAGTTAGTTGCTACCAGGACACAAACAAAAGGTAACACATTTCACCTTGACTCAACTTGGAATAAGTGTTTGCATGCAAAGTTAGATGATACCTGGTTATGGCATAAAAGGTTTTGTCATGTCAATTTTGATAATCTGATCAAAATAAGTAAGAAGCACAAAGTAAGAGGTCTACCGAGTCTTGAAAAACCTAATAATTCTATGTGTCGAGGATGCCAGATGGGTAAGATGACAAGATCAATCTTTACAAGTAAGTCCTACACTTTTAAGGGAATTTTAGATCTAGTGCACACTGATCTTTGTGGTCCTATGAAAGTTCAAAGTTATTATGGTGATAAATATTTCATATTATTTGTGGATGACTATTCAAGGATGATGTCAATAATATTTTTAAAGGAAAAATCAGAAGCTTTTCAAATGTTTAAATGGTACAAGGCAAGAGTTGAAAATGAAACAGGAAGACAACTGAAATGTCTTAGATCAGATAGAGGAGGAGAGTTCACATCTGATGAGTTCAACTTATTTTGCAATGATCATGGTATTAAAAGACAAGTTTCTGCATCGAGAACTCCACAGTAGAATGGAATAGCTGAAAGAAGAAACAGATCTATTGTGGATTGTTCTAGAACACTGATGATTGAAAAGAAGGTGCCACAAACATTTTGGAGAGAAGTAGTAAGCATAGTTGTTTACACCTTGAACCGAGTTCAATTGAAGAAAGGTACTTTGAAGACACCATATGAAATCTGGTATGATAAGAAACCTAATGTTAGTTATTTTAAAATCTTTGGAAGTAGATGCTATGTTCATAAAGATGATAGAAATGGCAAGTTTGATCAGAAAAGTGAAGAAGGAACATTTCTAGGTTACTCTTCTAGAAGCAAAGCATTTAAATGTCTAATCAAAACATCTAACAAAATAGTAGAAAGTGCAAATGTGAAAATTTATGAATTTGTAGAAAGAAATGATGAAGGAAATTCCAAGGAACTAGAAGACTATGATGAATTTGTCTATGTTCAACCGAAAAGACTATTGAAGAAAATGAAGAGAATATCCAGTTACCGAGTGATGAAGAAGATCATACAGAGCCTACCGAGCCTATATTAGCCAAGTATGTTAGAAGACATCATGCACCAAGTCAGATTATAGGAGATAAGGATGATCTAGTGATGACAAGGAACAAACTGAGACAGAACACATGCTTGATATCTGAATTTGAACCGAGAATAGTGAAAGAGGCATTTAACAGTGAAGATTGGGTAAATGCTATGACAGAAGAGATTGATCAAATCAAGAAGAATGACACATGGACACTAATCCCAAGACTGAAGGACAAAAATGTAATCGGTACAAAGTGGATTTTTAGAAACAAGCTAAATGAAAAAGGTGAAGTCATTCGAAACAAAGAAAGACTAGTTTGCAAAGGTTATGCTCAAGAAGAAGGAATTGATTATGGTGAAACTTTTGCACCTGTTGCTAGACTTGAAGGAGCAAAAACATTGTTGGCCTGTGTTGCTTTCAAAAATTTCAAGGTATATCAAATGGATGTCAAATCTGCATTTCTGAATGGAATATTAGAAGAAGTTTTCATTGAACAACCTGAAGGATTTGTTGAAGACAATAATAAAGATCAGGTATGTAAATTGAACAAAACTTTATATGGTTTGAAACAAGCACCAAGAGCTTGGTATGAAAGATTGCACTCTTATTTGATTAAGATTGGTTTTATAAGGACAAGTGAGAACAACAACATGTACAAGAAGAATGATGAAAATGGAATACTGATCTCAGCCATATTTGTTGATGATATTATATTTTGTGGAAATGACTCTTTATGCAAGAACTTTGGAAATGAAATGAGCAAAGAATTTGAGATGTCATTAATCGATGAGATAAAGTATTTTATAGGTTTACAGATAATGCAAATGAAAAATGAGATTTTCATTACTCAATCCAAGTACATAAAGGAAATCTTGAAGAAATTTGGAATGGATGATTCAAAACCGGTAAGTACTCCTATGACTACCAACTATAAATTATCTAAGAATGATGAATCTACATCTGTTGATGAGACACTCTACCAATCCATGATTGGAAAACTACAATATGTTGTTCACAACATACCAGACATAGCACATGCAGTAGGTATAGTTGCAAGATTCTCTGCAGATCCTAAGGAAACACACATGACAGCAATCAAAAGAATTTTTAGATACTTGAAAGGCACAGAGGATTATGGCTTATTATATCAGAAAGGAAATGATTTTTATTTAAAAGTTTATACTGATGTTGATTAGGCAGGCAACATTGATGATAGGAAAAGCACAAGTGGAGGAGCTTTCTTTTTAGGAGAAAGACTAGTGAGTTGGCTTAGCAAGAAACGAGGATGTGTTTCACAGTCAACAGCAGAAGCTGAATACGTCGCTGCAACATTGAATTGTACCAACATTGCATGGATCAAACAACTGTTGGAAGGTATAAATGAGAAAGTTACCAAGCCAATAACTATATTTTGTGACAATAATAGTGCCATTAATATCTCAAAGAATCTTGTTATGCACTCTAAGACAAAGCACATATCTATCAAATATCATTATCTTAGAGAAGAAACTCAAGAGAAGAAAGTGGTGTTGGAATATGTTAGCACAAAGGAGAAAATAGCAAATATCTTCACCAAACCACTACCAAAGGACACTTTTGAATATCTCAGAAGTAAGTTAGGGGTCCTACCCCTATCTTCTACTCACTGACCGAGTTCGGTGAAAGCATCAATCCGATGAATCTAATGAATATCTTTTGGGAGTTGATGTTGATTTATACACTTTAGGATATTTTCTAAAGGTGTACAAGAAATAATACAGGAAATACTAAAGGGAACAGGAATTGAAGACAAATGCTCTGACTGAGACTCAGTTGATACACAACAGCAGGAAATCACTTCTTACAGGAAAAGTAATTATGTTTTAGTTCTTTACTTTTTGGCATTGTTGTCAAAGGGGGAGAAGACTACTATAAAGGAGAAACGACTAAGGGAGAAGACCTATCAGGGGAGATGACTAAGAGCAAACTGAGCAGACTACAGAAATGAGGAAAAGTCTAATGTATGGGGGAGAGCATTTCAGCATTTCAAAATCACAGCAATCAGAATCTATTAAGGTCAAATAAATTGGTTTTGCCAGGGGGAGATTGTTGGCAATATTGCATTATAACAGACAATGAAAGATTGTTGGCATTTCATAAGGATATTGAGAAGGTTGTTGATGATTATGGATATAACTGATTAAAGATGTTTTACTGTCTTGATATTAATATTTTGTCATTGATGTCAAGAAATTGATTTTCTAATTCAGTATGATATTGCCATATCTTGAGAAGTATGATATGAAGATTATAAAGATGTCGGTAAAAGACACAGGAAAGAATATGATGAATAAGGTATTCAATGGGCAACTACTACCGAGTCAGACAATGATGAGATCATGATGTTTTAGATTGTTTTAACATCATACATATGTTATAAATTATAAAGGTTAATACTATACTATGTTATCAAGCAAAGAACCTAGTCGGTAAACCCTAAGGAACCTAGTTGGTAAACCCTAAGGTTATCGCTATCGGTTAATGAAGGCAGAATGTCTACCGTCTGAAGTTTAGTATTCGCCGAGTTGTTACCAAGTTGTAACCGAGATATAACAAAATGCATTAAATGTTTACATGCAGTATTTAATGAAGGAAGCTGATGAGCTGGAGCGAATTAAATGATTGGTGAGTCATGAATGAAGATTTTTAACGAATCTAAGGCAATGAAAAGTCGGCATGAAGATCTACAACTCAGATTGAACCGCAATACCCTGGCATAAGTTCCAAGACTATTATGCAAATTCCAAGGCGGGGTAAAACATTTTTAGATCGAAAGATGCATTGAACCTAGACAAGATTGAAGATCTGATGGCTATGATTGATCATGGGAAATGTGATCAAGGAGATTAAGCGGTTACCTAATTGTTTATAAATAGGAAACTATTGATAAACAATGTATGCGGGCGAGTGTATGCACAGGGATGCTACATAGTGATTACCGAGCACAGAAGCTTGAAGACCTGTTAGAATAACAGAGTATAGAAGCCCAGTAGATAGACAAGATTAGTTCTATGTCTAGATTGTATTGAACAAATAAGAATCTTCTTTAGCATTTTAGATGTGAAGTTGCAGATAGATTTTATTACTGTTATTTTGTGAAAGTGACAGAAAATCTCTTAACCGAGTGGACTTAATAGTCTTATATGTAAACTCTCTAGCAAGGTGACATTCTGATTGAGTGTTTGAAATCCTTTAACAAGGTCACTTCTAACAAAGTGAAGATCCTAACAGATCTGAGGGAAATCCCTTAACCGGGTCACATCTAGCAATGTGTTTGTAATCTTTAACAGGATTTGCTTTTAACCGAGCATACTCTAGAAGAGTATATTTCTTAGTGGGTCCAAAATCCCATAGTGGTTTTTCCCTATTTGGGTTTCCATGTTAAATCTAGTGTTATGAGGTTTATATTGTTCATATGGTTTTGAGTTTGCATGTTTAACAGTTTTGGTTATATTACTAATATATATGTTACCGAGGTTGAATCTGATGTTTTTATGGATGGTTAAGTTTGTATGATTCACCCCCCCCCCCCTTTCATCTTGTTGGCTATTGGATCTGTACTTATATTAAGTATCAGAACTATCACTGATGAGTTCAACTTATTCTGCAATAATCATGGTATTGAAATACAAGTCTCTGCACCAAGAACTCCACAACAAAATGGAATTGTTGAGAGAAGAAACAGATCTATTGTGGAATGTGCTAGAACCTTGATGATTGAAAAGAAAGTACCACAAACATTTTGGAGAGAAGCAATAAGCATAGCAGTTTACACCCTGAACCGAGTACAACTGAAGAAAGGTACTTTGAAGACACCATATGAAATCTGGTATGACAAGAAACCTAATGTAAGTTATTTTAAAATCTTTGGAAGTAGATGCTATGTACAGAAAGATGATAGAAATGGCAAGTTTGATTAAAAAAGTGAAGAAGGAACATTTCTTGGTTATTCTTCTAGAAGTAAAGCATTTAAATGTCTGATCAAATCATCTAACAAAATAGTAGAAAGTGCAAATGTGAAAATTGATGAATTTGCAGAAAGAAATGATGAAGGAAATTCAAGGAACCAGAAGATTATGATGAATTTGTCTATGTTCAACCGACAAGTCTTACCGAGAGAACTGTTGAAGAAAATGAAGAGAATATCCAGTTACTGAGTGATGAAGAAGATCATACAAAGCCTACCGAGCCTGTATTAGCCAAGTATGTCAGAAGACATCATGCATCAAGTCAGATTATAGGAGATAAGGATGATCTAGTGATGACAAGGAACAAACTGAGACAGAACACATGTCTGATATCTGAATTTGAACCAAGAATAGTGAAAGAGGCATTTAACAGTGAAGATTGGATAAATGCTATGACAGAAGAGATTGATCAAATCAAGAAGAATGACACATGGACACCAATCCCAAGACCAAAGGACAAAAATTTAATCGGTACAAAGTGGATTTTCATAAACAAGTTGAATGAAAAAGGAGAGGTCATTCGATATAAAGCTAGACTAGTTTGCAAAGGTTATGCTCAAGAAGAAGGAATTGATTATGGTGAAACTTTTGCACTTGTGGCTAGACTAGAAGGAGTAAGAACATTGTTGGCATATGTTGCTTACAAAAATTTCAAGGTATATCAAATGGATGTCAAATCTGCATTTCTGAATGGTATATTAGAAGAAGAAGTTTTTATTGAACAACCTGAAGGATTTGTTGAAAACAAGAATGAAGATCAGGTATGTAAATTGAACAAAGCTTTATATGGTTTGAAACAAGCACCTAGAGCATGGTATGAAAGATTACACTCTTATTTAATCAAGATTGGTTTTATAAGAACAAGTGAAAACAACAATATGTACATGAAGAATGATGAAAATGGAATACTGATCTCAGCCATATTTGTTGATGATATTATATTTTGTGGAAATGACTCTCTGTGTAAGAACTTTGGAAATGAAATGAGCAAAGAATTTGAGATGTCATTAATCGGTGAGATAAAGTATTTTATAGGTTTACAGATACTGCAAATGAAAAATGAGATTTTCATTACTCAATCCAAGTACATAAAGGAAATCTTGAAGAAATTTGGAATGGAGGATTCAAACCCAGTAAGTACTCCTATGACTACCAACTACAAATTATCAAAGAATGATGAATCTGCATCTGTTGATGGGACACTTTACGGATCCATTATTGGAAAGTTGCAATATGTTGTTCACAGCAGGCCAGACATAGCACATGCAGTAGGTATAGGTGCAAGATTCTTCTCAGATCCTAAGGAAACACACATGACAGCAATCAAGAGAATTTTCAGATACTTGAAAGGCATAGAGGATTATGGCTTAGTATATCAGAAAGGAAATGACTTCGAATTAAAAGTTTATACTGATGCTGATTGGGTAGGCAACATTGATGACAGGAAAAGCACAAGTGGAGGAGATTTCTTTTTAGGAGAAAGACTAGTGAGTTGGCTTAGCAAGAAACGAGGATGTGTTTCACAGTCAACAACAGAAGCTGAATACGTTGCTGCAACATTGAATTGTACCAACATAGCATGGATCAAACAACTGTTGGAAGGTATAAAAGAGAAAGTTACTGAGCCAATAACTATATTCTGTGACAATACTAGTGCCATTAACATTTCAAAGAATCTTGTTATGCACTCTAAGACAAAGCACATCTCTATCAAATATCATTATCTTAGAGAAGAAGCTCAAGAAAAGAAAGTGGTGTTGGAGTATGTTAGCACAAAGGAACAAATAATAGATATCTTCACCAAGCCACTGCCAAGGGACACTTTTGAGTATCTCAGAAGTAAGTTAGGGGTCCTACCCCTATCTTCTACTCACTGACCGAGTTCGGTGAAGGCATCAATTCGATGACTCTACAGAATATCTTTAGGAGTTGATGCTGATTTACACACTTTAGGAGGTTTTCTAAAGGTGTGCAGGAAACAAATACAGGGAACAGGAATTGAAGACAAAATGCTCTGACCAAGACTAAGTTGATACATAACAGCAAGAATTCACTTTATACAAGAAGAAATTATGTTTTAGTTCTTTACTTTTTGGCATTGTTGTCAAAGGGGGAGAAGACTGAAGAAAAAGAAGACTAAAGAGAAAAGAAGAGAAGACTAATGTATGGGGGAGAATTCTGATGACAGAAGGAGAGCATTTCAGCATTTCAAAATCTCACAGCAATCTGAATCAATTAGGTCAAATCAATTGGTTTTGCCATCAATGCCAAAGGGGGAGATTGTTGGCATTATAACAGACAAGGAGAGATTATTGGCATTTCAATAAGGATATTGAGAAGGTTGTTGATAATTATGGATACAACTGATTAAGGATGATTACTGTCTTAATATTATTATTTTGTCATTGATGTCAAGAAATTGATTTTCTAATTCAGTATGATGTTGCCATATCTTAAGAAGTATGATTTGATGAATATAAAGATGTCAGTAAAAGACACAGAAAGAATATGATGAATAAGGGGAGAAATAAGTTATTCAATGGGAAATTATTACCGAGTTAGACAATGATGAGATCATGATGTTTAGATTGTTTTGATATCATACATATGTTATTGATTGTAAGGTTAATACTATACTATGTTACCGAGCAAAGAACCTAGTAGGTAAACCCTAAGGAACCTAGTCGGTAAACCCTAAGGTTATCACTATCAGTTAATGAAGGCGAAATGTCTACCTAATGAAGTTTAGTGTTTACCGAGTTGCAACAGAGTAATAACAGAATGCATTGAATGAATAAAAGCATTATTTAATGAAGGAAGTTGATGAGCTAGCTATGATTAAATGATTGGTATGTCGTGAATGAAGTTTGTTAAAGAATCTATGGCAAAGGAAAATCAACAGAAAGATCTACAGCTTAGATTGAACCGCAATACCCTAGCACAAGTTCCAAGAAATGTATGCAAGTTCCAAGGCGGGGTAACATGTTTTCAGATCGGCGAATACATTGAACCTGGAAAAAGTTTGAAGATCTGATGGCTATGATTGATCATGGGAAATGTGATCAAGGAGATTAAGTGGTTGGAAAATTGTTTATAAATAGGGAACTGTTGATAAACAATGCATGCAGGCAAGTGTATGCATAGGGATGCTACATAGTGATTACCGAGCACTAAAGATTGAAGACCTGTTCTGTATAACAGAGTATAGAGCCCAGCAGATGGACAAGATGAGTCCTATATTGTATTGAGAAAATAAGAATCTGCTTTAGCATTTTAGATGTGAAGTTGCTGATAGATTTTTATTACTATTATTTTGTGAAGTGACGGAAAATCTCTTAACTGAGTGGACTTAACAGTATTATTTGTAAAACCCTCTAGCAAGGTGACATTTTGATTGAGTGTTTGAAATCCTTTAACAAGGTCACTTCTAACAAGGTGAAGATCCTAACAGATCTGAGGGAAATCCCTTAACCGGGTCACATCTAGCAATGTGTTTGTAATCTTTAACAGGATTTGCTTTTAACCAAGCGTACTCTAGAAGAGTATATTTCTTAGTGGGTCCGAAATCCCACAGTGGTTTTTCCCTATTTGGGTTTCCACGTTAAATCTGGTGTTATGAGTGTTATGATGTTTATATGCTTTTGAGTTTGCATGTTTAGTAGTTTTGGATATATTACTAAAATATATGTTACTGAGGTTGAATCTGATGTTTTTATGGAAGATTAAGTTTGTATGATTCACCCCCCCCCCCCCACTCTCATCTTATTAGCTTGGCATCTGTACTTACATTTAGTATCAGAACTATCAGTGTGGGCCCATAGTCTAATAGACAAATGCAAGGCTATCGATCCAAAGAAAGCCTTGCATATTTGTTGGGTATCAAGATGATGTCGAAGGATATAGACTTCTCCATCCCTTAATTCAGAGTTGTTCATTGACAAGAGTGTTCATTTTGAGGAGAGTTCTTCTAATTCTTCTCATACCACTTTATGTTATGTTAGATTTGTCATTTTGTGACTCATACATTGTGATTGAGATAGATATAAGCCTTTTTATGTTTAAAACCTATGAACTTTGCTATCTATTGATCAAACCTATAAATGATATTTTAAATCTATATTAATGATAAGGGAATGGTTGACTAAATGTTGATTGAGGGTAGTATTATGAAAATATATGTTGTACGTGTTAACCCTTGTGTATGCAATTGGTTGTGAGACCAAGTCAACAAGGGACATTTGTTGTCGATTCAAAGAACTGCGGTCATGATCAAATAGTACTGTTGAACCAGTCAAGCTAGTAGTTGATGATTATGACAAAACTCTAGAGGGAAGCTTGGCCTATATTTGTGCATAAGACTAAGTCCTAGAATGATTCATCTTTATTTGCTTTTATTTCTAATAAAATTCGTCCTCCTAGTTTATTGGGAGTGGATTAGTTGTGTAGTTAGTTATTTATAGAATCTCTTATAAATCCATCGATTAAGGATGGAGTTTGTAATGCAATTTTTATCTTTTTTGAATATCAAGTGTACTTTGTTTTCATACAAATAATAAAAGATATTTTAGTTTTGCCATCTTTTGTTGTTGAAGAGTATCAATGTGTTCATGATGTTGCAATCTTTAGATTTGGTTTAAGATTATGGAAGCTCATCCAAGGGGGGCCACTTGGGGAGCATCCACATTCATTTAATTTCACGCTCTACTGAGTGAGTAGCAAGCTTATGTTTGTTGGTTAGAACCTTTCAGTTGACTGTCCTGTAGCCACAAAAACTCCATTCTGTGATTGTTCTTGCAGCCAAAGGAAAACAAAGTTTATGATTACCAGCTAGTCAATTTATTTTCAGTACAAAGTTATAAGTTTCATATTAAGTAGATTAAATTGATATTAGTAGAACCAACACTAGAATTCAATGCTTTCCATTAATTCCTTATTTAGTTGTTTCAAGCTTAAGTTAATATTCCTTATGAGTTTCTTAGTGCACATATAGTGCAAACCTGTTTCAAGTATGTATTCCTGGGTTGACAAGTGAATAAGCTTTTGATTAATGAATTAGTGATCAAATGATGCAGAGAATTGAACCCTTCAGTCAAGGAAATGTTTCGTAATTACTAGGGAATTATTAGGAACCAACACCATTCACATGCCAAGTAGGGTTTGATCTTCATTGTTTTCTATCTCCATTGATCTTGTTTGATATTATTGCTCTCAGATTTTGTATGTGTACAAGAGCTCAACAAAGAACGGTTTGTAGTTGTGAAGTCACTTTATTGCTTGAAGGCTTGATAGATGCATTAGTTAGGGTTTATACAGATGAAAGTATCCACTTATATAGAAGACACCTTAGAAAATGGAGGGATAGGATTAAGAGGTGAAAGGATATAAATGGTCGACTAGGATTAAAGGGTAGGTAGGGAAAATAATAAAATATGAAGAGGGTGGTTAGAGGAAAATTAAGAGATAAATGAGAAGTGTTATGGAGGGAAAAATCTAGTGAATTAATTAAATAAATAAAGATCTATTTTTAATTAATAGAAGAGGTGGGACCAATTAAATAAATAAAATATTTATTTAATTTAGGGAAAGGGTAATTTAAATAAATTAAAATATTTATTTAAATGGGGAAAGGCTAGAAAAGGATAAGTGAATTAATTAAATAAATAAAAATCTATTTAATTAATAGAAAGCTTAAGATAAGATAATTAAATAAATAAAATAATTAGTTAATTAGGCTAGGACAATTTTAGGTGTCTACACTATTTTTTTTTTTTATATAGTTAGCACTCTAATCTCATCTTCATTAGTTCAATGATAGCTCAGTGAGAGTATTGAGAGTCTTCTCAAAATTATCTTTCTTTGTTTATATTTTTCTCTCATTTCAAATTTATCTCCATTTAGTTGTTTTGATCTTCGATCAACTATTTCTTGGAGTTGCATACAATCCACAACTGACATCAGATCCTGGCTCAGTTTTCACTTCTCACGTAATCTAACACTTATGATGAATCTGAAGGTCTATCATGATCGGTCTTGTATTTCAACGGTTCCCAATTGTTTTGACTTGTGATGCAGTTTGCTTATTCTAGTACTTGCTAAATTTCTTCAATTTTGTCAATAGGTCATGTTGTCCTTCCATTTGTACCATTTTCTTGAGGATCTTTATTTCTTGTTTCATGAAATAGCTATTACGCACCTTCTCCTTATTTTATTCTTGTTCCACTATTCTCCAAGTTTGTTCAATGATCTAATAATGTTGCTTTTTGGTTGGTCAAAACTATTATTCCTCCTCCAAACTCTCCTATCAATTGTTACCGCCACTTGCTTTGCTATATCGGTCCCTTGTCTAGTGACCACTATGAATTTTCTCTTTTTCTCAAGCTTAGGTTCCGTGCGATATTCATCTTATGTGTTGCTCTCTTTCGAAGTATACCCTACATCTTTTCCAGCCATGTAGCTTTTTGTTTCTTCCAGAGTGATCTTTCATACCTTTTGAGGAAGCTCAGCTCCTATGGTTGCAGTTGATCTTTTTGGATCATAACTTTGGGTTGTAAGTGTTACATTTTTGTAATGTTGGCATGCCTTCGCACAATTGAATAGGTCGTCATGGTTTTTCTAATTGCAAAATCAACATTTGTTCCTCTTTTCTCGCCAACACAACTGTGTAGTGGCCTATCTTGTCACAATTCAAATATGTAGCATTTGATTGCCTTCCTCTGCCTTGACCTTGGCCTCTTCCTTCATGGTATGATCCATTGTTGTTATAGGGTCCATATTTTATATTATGTTATCATTTCTTTGGTTCTGCTACCATGGAGGTACTTTGTACCCACTATCTTGAGCATATAGTTTACTTTATGCTAGTCATTTTACATATGCTATATATCTATCATAGTTTGGTTCTTCTCTTACCCAAAATACCTAGGAAGGATAGTCATTGTCTCATGATCATCCAATTGTCCACAAGTGCCATAATAGATTGAGTTTGGTTTCTAGATTGTATCAATATTAACCCTTAATGCATTCGCCTTCTTCTCTCAAATTTCCTTAGGGCATTCATTCCACACATGTTCCTCTTGGTTGCAATAAGTTTGAACACCAGATGTTTGTCATTTAAATTCATATCTCATGTTTCATGATCTCTTGCTGCAACCATAGTTTTCCTAGTTCTAATTGTAATTTCTCTATTTTTTATACTCTCTCTTTCCTTCTCTACCTTGCGCCATGACTGGTTTTCTATCATGTAGGCTAATGTTACTAATTTTGAGAATGTTGAAAAATATCTTCCTTCTAAAGCCATCCTCAACTTTGGGGTTACCACAAAAACCATCTTTCACTTGTCATTAAGATGTTCTTCTAGCCTTCATGTCACTTCTTTGAATGTCTTGTTGAATTCAAAGATTGATTCATCCTCATGTTGGGATAATTCCCACAATTTAGTGACTCCTAAAGGTAGCTTTGAGCTATCAAAATTCTCCAAAAATGCCCTTCACACCTCGTGTCATTATTTGTCATTCCATGCCTATGATCTAGGGTACCATTTCAGTTGTTCATTTATCAGTGATCCAATGAAATATAAGAATCTAATGTTGTTGTGTGTTTCATTTCTACCCTACCATATGGACTCCAATAGGAAAATATGCTCTACTATATCGCTTGTGTCCTTTTCAAATATGGGGATCTTCCTCATTTTGCTCATGGTATCTTCTTCTTTAGAGGTGTCCCCTCCTTGACTTTCAAATTTATTTGAATTTGTAGGGGTAGTGTTGCCTAGATTCCTCCACTTAATTGTCTAGTTATCGCCTCCTAAGTTGTCCCAATTCACGAAGTATGTTGTCCACATTCTATTCCCACTTGTGCTATCTGATTCTAATTCACTTGTATTTGTATATGATGTAATTGGCATAGTAGACAACTCTTGGTCTAAGGGTGGTGACTATACAAAGTGTTGCTTTAATGTTAGAGATGACATTTGATTAATAGGTGGCATCAATTCATATTCCTCTAATAATTCTTCAAGATTGAGATTACTTTCCTTCACAACTTTATTTTTCTCTTTTGTGGCATTCATGGCTTTTAATTCCTTTATATTCCCCTTTCTATCTTTAGTTGCACCCACGTCAACACACTCAATTGCCTCCCTCTTTGGCATGCTATATTTTTCCTTTAAAATTTTATTTTTTCTACTCATTGTTTGTTTCTCTTTTCAATTTCTTATGCACGATATCTTTCCTATGTCTAGTTTTCTTTCCTTTTGCTAGTATTCTTGTCCATTTCTCACTGTAATAAATTCTTTGGTCTCTCTCATGGTTTTATTATCTCCTTTGACTATAATACTTTGTTTCAGTACTCCTCATATCTTGACATATGTACACATTATCATCTCCCACAATCTAAATAACTCTACCATTTAGGGTCCCTTATAGATCCCACCCCCTTTCCATTTTCCATCCCCTGATTTCCTTCCCCCCTCTCATAGAGGTGGTCCTTAGGGTCCGATGCAAATCAATTTTTTGCCACTTTTCCTTCTTTTCTGCTCTAAATTTTCTTCATTGTTCGCTCAGGGTCCCGAAAACAAAAGCAATGTTAGCAAGAGAAATGGGGAACTTATAGTCTAAAGACATATACCCCAAAGATATCTCATGTAGTTAATTTACACCCTAGAGGACATAGTAAAGGAAATTAGCATATTCAAAAGTAACTTTAAGATAATAAACCATCCATTTGTCATCACAAAGAAATAATCATAACACATAGAATTGGACCAATAATATATTCATTATATAATATATCATCATCCAAAATATAGATTTCAATTTCTTATTTATAATATATATTTGTATCTCATCACATATATCTAGCTTATATTCCAAATATGATCTACAATACATATATACAATTCCCAATAAAGGATATAACTCCTAGAGACTGCTAATGATTTATTTCTATAGGAAAGATCGTATGTGGTAGCCTAAGTTGGCTCTAGTCCTAGTCTTCAACCTGCCAACACTTTTGACAATCTTTTTGCAAATTTTCCCGTCTCTCTTTCCTTGACTCTTGTTGGATTGTGTGTTTTGTTAGCTCTTTATGATATTTACAACCCATTCTACTACTTCCAGGAATGTAGTACAGATCTTGTGAAACCTGAAGATGTATGAAAAAAATGTACTTTCAATCATCCCAAATAAGGACTGATGTTCTTGCATAATTTGAATTCTTCTAATTATGTTCCAACATTACCATATTATCTACCTGATTCTCATGCAATCTAGATCTCCTCCCACTATAGATCATGAGACTACTCTTAGGATTCCCTTTAAGCAAGTCCAATCTTTGGAGGAGAACTTGAGATATTTTTAGGGCATTCTAAATTGGGACTACTTTTACACTTAGGAAACCCTTGTCATTGGAAATCTAAGAGACAATCTCATCTCATATCACAATCCCCTTGAGCTTCTATGTGCACTAACCCATATAATTGAGACTGGTGTGCCTTAATATACATCAATCCTACCTTAGCCTAATAATGCTCAATCAAATATCATTGGTACATAGTTGAGTATATTGATGTCAAAAGTGTTTGTGTTTATGGTCGATGCTAATCCTATAGTAACTATGCTTTCTTTAAATAATCCTAACAACATGTTTGTTTTTCCTTCCATCCCATATATTGTTGTCTCTCAACCTCCTCTAGGATACGAAATTCCTAATCCCCTCATATCCAACATTCAAACCACCATAATTTGAATATCTACTGCCATGGCCAATCCTCCTTAATTGAACCCTGTCCTTAACACTTTATTGTAGTACACTGGCTAAATGCAATCATGGTTAGCCAATCTAATCAATTCTTCTTCTCAATATGCCATGCAACCCTACTATCACCAAAGTCATTTAGCCTTGAACATCCTCAACACACCTATACCTCAAGGCTTGGAGATTAAATTTGATAAATATAATAGAAAGAAAAATCCACAAACACGTGTCTTATTTCACTTCTCTATGTAGTGATTTCTTATTTCATGACCATGTGTTTGCAAAGATTTTCCTATGGGTTCTTAAGGAAATTGTGTTGGATTGGTTTTTCTCTCTTACCAATCACTATATCTTCTCATTTGTTGAACACTTCTAGGCAAATATTGGACCAAAGATCACTTTCATTGATTTTGTACATTGTAAGCAAGGACCTCAAGAAAAGCTCATTAATTTTATTTCTAGATATCAGACTCTCTGTTCTCAAATCCCCTATTCTACTAGATTCAAAATCTAGAGGGTGTTTATGGGAATTTTTTAGTCAACATTAAGGGAGAAAGTTATTTTAATATTCTTCTTTTCCTCGCCTATGTACCACATTTCATGACTATCAATAAAATTTGATGTAGTATGGGGGTTCTAAACTCATCATCTCATCCTGATAGCCATAGAGTCGTGTCTTTCTCTAGAGGGTCGAAGAAAAATAAAGCTATCTCTAATGTCATAACTATACCTCACGCTTATGAGAAAAACACATCTGATTCACAATGCAATAGATTTTTCACCAAATTATTCAATTCATACCACAATTTGCTAAAAGATAATTTGATAACCCTTCCCGAGATAAGGTCACTCCCTAATAACAAATCATAACTTAGTTGATATGACATAAAAGAAAAATCCACTATCATTAAGTGTCAAGTCATGACATCAAGAGTTATGTGTATCTTTGAAATATTATCCAAGAACATATAGATAATGGTACCATCCTTCTTGATGGTAAAAAGAAAAATTCAAACAAATTAGTTGCTAAGACAAATAGATAACTGCAAATATACATAGATTCATTGTCTGCCTATTATTCTAGTTTCGTAACTAAGCCTTCTTCTACACCTACAAGTTTTGAGTGCACTAACATGATTAGCATAACTCCTCTCTCTCCTCTAGATTTTAAAATAAACATGCTTGACATATATTCCGTAGTCATAGATGGAGGGCCCTTATGTAACTATCCAACCGTGCAACATAGAGATTAATATAGTGGAAATAACTCAAGAAATGCTCAACAAACAAGAAGATTGATATATTCACCATTAGAAACATTCATTACATCATATGCCTTCATATGTGGGCTCACAGGCCTACCGCAAGGCATTACAAGTTATATAATGGGTGCATTAGCCTGATCATAGTCCCCCAAATTGTTGGATTGAATCTAACAATCAAACTTAATATCTAACTAATTCACTATGCTTTGAATGATTACAATATGATCTTATATATGCTTCTTTAGCTTCGACAAAGATCCATGTCAACCCCAAAGATGAAACATTCAAGTTGGCCTCAAAATACAAGATGAAAAAATGCAAAAGATGAAAACATATTGTGAACCATAGGAAAATATTCTCATAGGATCCAAATGCCACGAGTAGGGTTTGCAAGTGAACTATCACCACAAACATATAATGTTTTGGCAAATGAATGAACTTATAGAGGTGATAACTTGATGTAAATCAAAAGATCTATGGATATGATGTAGATGACCACGTTTCGAGTGTGAATCTAGGTTTGCAAGGCATGAAGAGAAATGTCAGGTATAATGAAGAAGAAAGTGTTGAGACAACTACAACTTAAATGCAAGAAAGGAAAATGGTTTTGGTTCATGAGAGATTGCTTGATTACTAGGGATGCTCCTGCATCAAACACCTAGGGTTAGAAATAAAGTGAGTCTCTGAGTTGGGGCTAGATGAAAACCAATGTGGTCTACCTCAGCCTAAGAAATCCATGTTTTTTATTAAGTATCAAATAGGTTTTGAAGTGACCCAAAACCCTAATTACAAAATGTTTCCATCAACATAATAATGGTAAAAAGGCAACCAACCAACAACAAAAAAAACATAGAAAGGAAGAACCAACAAAAGAGACCTAATTAAGACTCTTTAAGGGATCAACAACTTTAGCTTCTAGTTGGGTCATATTCAGAGCAATTTTCTTGAAATCCAGGATCTCTTAGGTAGTTTGCTTCACTACCCTCTTAAGGTTGCCACAAGTTCATTTGCATGATCCCAAGTCCTCTTCCACCAATTATTTACCTTTATCTTCAACGTCCACATCCACCACTTAATTTTTGCTCTTATGTCTTTTCTCAAGTCTGTCAACCATAGTGTTAATGCTTTTCGCACTGCTCTTGACAACCTTATGGCTTAAGGAAACCAAAGTGGTAATATTATCATTAATGTGATTCATGTTTTTCTCCAAACCCATGATTTTGCCCTCATAATCCAATTTCATAGTCTTAAAATCCTTAACAACTTTCTGAAGTGAAGCAACTATATTTCTACTCTCATTTTCATCCCACTAGGGCTCCGTATTCTCATGTCTACTAAAAATAGAGCATAAATTGAGGTTGATATTCTTGATCTCATGGAGCACCCACTTATTCATACAAAAATAATCCATAGTTGCATTCCTCGCAATGCCCAAAATATCATTAGGACTTTCCTACTCCAAATTAAGAAGGGGGAATCAACATTCAAATCCTGAGGAAAAGATGTTCTACCCTGATAGTTTATATCATGCATAGAATTCCTTAAATCACTATGAATAGAAGGACCTGTCTCCTCCTTCCTGGCCAAAATAGGGGAAACCCTTTTCTTATTCACAATATTCTTTCTGATATGAGAGCCCTTCCCCTCCCTAACTAAAGAGACATTATCAGAATCAATATTTGTTCTCTAGTTGTCCCTTCTAAGTATGACCTATCGGACCCCTCATCCTCATATCCCATGTTGAATCTTTTGTTGGTCTACCTTTCCACTTCACCAAATACTCATGATATTGCTTATTCCTAGTGCTCCTTCCAATTATTGTATCCAAGATTTGCTCAATTTTCTCAGGTCGTTGATGTGGTAATTGATCCTCCAAAAAAACTTTATTGCTACTACCATCTAACTATCCTCCATGGTACTCATATATGTCTATAACATTGAAAAGAGGTGATATACCAAGTGCTTCTGGCAACTCCACTTCATATGCATTTCTGGAATCAAACTTCCTAAGGATCTTACATGGTCCATACTTTCTCATCTTCAACTTGTTATATGTGTCTATTGGAAATATTTCTTTCCTAAGATATATCATGACTTCATCTCCAACAACAAACTCCTTATGTCTCTCCTCTTCTCATCTACATCCTCCTTATACTTATTGTTCATATCCCCCAAATACTTCTGGACCTATTTATGTAATATCTCCAAGTATTTGAAAAATTCTTCTACTACTGCACTCTTCATACTCTCCATATTGATGTCTCTAAGTTTTACAACTCCTCTAGGGTGTACTCCAGTCACAATCTCAAACAATGTCTTTCTTGTGCTTCATTTAACTGAATTGTTATATGCAAATGTTGCTTACACCAGAACTATATCCCAATTTCCTATCTTGTCTCCTACTAATCATCTCAACAAATTACCCAAAATTCTATTTACTACCTCTATCTATCCATTAGTTTGTGGATGATATGCAAAACTAGATTTCAAGTCTTTCCCCATCTTCTTCCACAAGGTTCTCCAAAAATATTCAATGAACTTTGTGTCTCGGTATGAAATTATGCTCTTTGGTAATCCATGTAGTCTAACAATCTCCTTGAAATATAGGTCTACAACATGTACTGCATCATTAGTCTTCTTACAAGGAATAAAATGTGTCATTTTAGAAAATCTATGCACTACTACCATATATTGAATCATGACCCCTTTGTGTTCTTGGTAATCCCAATATGAAATCCACGTTGATGTGTTCCCAAGGTCTATATAGTATTGTCAAAGGTCTGTATAATCTAGTATTCTTACTACTCCCTTTTGAAAATTAACAATGTTTGCAACTCTAAACATACTTCCTAAAATCCTTACACATCTATGGCTAAAAAAATGTTCACTCACTAAAGCAATTGTATTATCAATACCAAAATATCTTGCTAATCCTCCACTATGCCTTTCCTTGATCAAATTCTCTCTCATTGAACTCCTCAAAATGCACAACTAATTTCCTTTGAACAACATGTCAACTTGAATAATCCAACCACTAACTCCTATTTGTCATTACTGGTTCTTTACATGTTTTCCATTCTTTTGTAAAATCAAGATCCTCCTCATACAAATGTTTGAGTTCTTCAAAACCCAATACTTCTAATCTCATTTTTGTCAACATATTCCTCCTTCGGCTCAATTCATTTACTACTTTATTTGACTTATCACTCCTATGCTTTAACACAAATTTGCAACTCTACAAGAACTCAACCCATCTCATATGTCTTTGATTGGTTTTGATCGTTCAAATATTTCAAAGCTTGGTGATTGATATACAACAAAAATTTCTTAGGCAACAAGTAATGTCTCCACTTCTTCAAGGATTGAATTATGGCATAGGATTCCCGATTATAGATTAAATATCTCTTCCTAGCATCATTTGACTTCTCATTGAAATATGCAACCGGTCTTCCTTCTTGACTCAACACTACTCCTATTGCATTTCCACTAGCATCACAATCAACTTGAAATACTTTGTTAAAATTTGTAATGCTAACATTGGTTGTTTTGTTACCTTTTGTTTCAACAATTCAAAGCTTCCTTTGTCCTCCAAATGTCCACTTGAAGTCTTTCCCATCTCCCCTAATTGTCTTTGTCATGGGTGTACAAATACTACTAAATTTTTTTATGAACTTCCTATGGAAAGTGGCCAATCCATGAAAAGATCTTACCTCTCTAACATTTGCTGGTGTAGACCATTCAACAATTGTTTCTAACCTTCCCTAGATCCATCTTCATTCCTTCTAAAAAAATGACAAATCCCAATGACACAAACTTTGTCTTCATGAAACCACACTTATTGATGTTTATCAACAACTTCTCTTCCCTCAACCTTTTAAATACTTATCTAATATGCCACAAACGCTATTCCCTAGTCTTACTGAAAATCAAAATGTTACCAAAGTAAATAATAACAAACTTACCCAAGAATTGCTTCAATACCTCATACATCAATCTCATGAAAGTGTTTAGTGCATTAGTGAGTTTCCAAGAGGCATCACCAACCATTCATGTAATCCCTCATTCATCTTAAATGCAGTCTTCCATTCATCTCCCTCTCCAAATTTGATTTGATGGTATCCACTCTTTAGGTCAATCTTGGTGAAATACTTAGCTCTACTTAAACATTCCATAATGTCATCCATCCTTGGTAATGGAAATCTATACTTCAATGATCTTATTAATTTCTCGAGTCAATACACATCCTCTATTCTCCATCTTTCTTTGGTGCTAGTATAACAGGTACCACACATGGAATTAAGCTTTCTCTGATCAATCCTTTCTTGAACAACTCTCCTACTTGTCTTTTCATCTCTACATTCTCTGTTGATGTCATTCTATGTTCTGCTTTGTTTGGCAAATTAGCTCTTGTTATGAGATCCATATGATAACTAATAATCCAGACTGGTGGTAATCCATCTAGCATGTTCTCTGATATAATGTCCGAATATTTTTTTAGCAACTTTGCTACTTCTCTTTGTGGTGGCTCATCCTTCTTTCCGGTATGATTCTTGGCATCTGAATTGCCAAACTTCTTTGGAATCAATGCAAAACACATGTTTCATGTCTTAGACCTCCTAAGAATTTTTTTCAATCAGCCAAATAAGTTTTGGTGTTACTACACACTTCACCTTTTCTCTTATTCTTCCTCCAAAGGTATCAATATATGTCTCTTGCCATTAGATGTCATAATATAGGTGTTCCTTCTCCCATCACGAATTGCCTTCCTACCATATTGCCATGGTCTCCTCAACAACAAATGACATACATCCATGGGCATAATATCACACAACACTTCATCATGATAAGATCCTAGATGAAATCTCACCCAATATTACTCAATTACTAGTATTTTATGTCCATCTTGAATCCATGTTATCTTGTAGGGTCTCAGGTGCTAAAATCTCTTCAAATTCAGCTTGGTCACCATCTCCTCTAAAATTAGATTATCTATGGTACCACTATCAATAATGAATTTTCAACATTTAGACTTGCATCTGCTTCTAAACAAATCCTTCCTTTGTGGTGGCTCCTTAATGATCTCTTCTTGCAGTAAAGCTCTCCTCATCACCAATGATTCACCTTTAACTAGTTTTCCAACTGAACTAGGTGATCCAACAGGTTCTTCTTCTACATAGGATGCTCTAGCATTACTCTTAGCCCTCTTATGGATACTCCCCTAATGGAACTCAAACACTCTATATCCCTCACTTCCACACTTGAATAGGTTCCTTTGAATGACCTTCTCTCAGATATACATCCCTCCCTTTAGTATCCATTACTACGGAATGAATTGTAACCTCCTCTATCATTGTGGTAGATGTTTATATCATCTTTTCCTTTGTGGTAAGCATTTTCTTCTTTTTTATCGCTCCAGATGGGTCTATCTTCTTTATTTTAATTAGTGTAGGATATTTCCTCTCTGGATTGTATTCTGCCTCTCTAAAATCTACCTCTTCCAAACCTTTGTCTTTTTTCAAACTTCTTCTTTAACTTCTCCTCGACCTTCAATGCAAATTGATATACTCCCTCAACTGATTTTATCCTTAGTAGGATCAATTCTTCCTGAATATTTTCTCTCAGTGCATTGATGTACCATGCAACCTTCTCTTTACTTGCTTCACTATATCCAAGCCTAATGATTACTTTGTAGTATTCCTTAGTATAGTCCTCCATAGATTTCTCCTTTTGTCTTAGGTTTCACAATCTTTTTCAGCAATTCAAGTTCATAATCAGCAAGTATGAATTGGTTCTTTAATTTTGTTACCATCCTATCCCATTTTGTAAATTTTCTCTTTTCCTCTCCTATTCATATCCAATTGAACTTATTTCCACCATAAATCAACTTGATCTTTTCACTTGATTTTTTCAAATCTCTCTCTTTTCGGATCTTCGATTTCCTCATATTCAAAGTATTCCTCCATATCATTTATCCAGTCAATCAATTCTTTAAGGTTTATATTTTTCACATAATTTTGAATTTCAATTCTAGGTCTCTTACTAATATTTGAAATAGCTTTCATCATTTTAAATTGATATGATTCTTCTACCTCTTCTCAGGAATTGTCTTCAACCAGGTTTTGGTCTAATTCATGATCGCTTTTGCCTTTCGATCTAGAGTTTAGGCCTCTCTTACTATCTTCTTCTACAACATCCAATCAGACTCTTATTGCTTTCATCATCTCCATCATTTCATCCATTTTATTAGCAACATTTGCTACAAATAGGCATTCTCACTAGCAAAATCTCTTCCTTGGTTTTGATGCAACTGCCTCAATTTGATGATCTAGCTACAAGGTTTCAACTAACTTATAGTTAGGGATCCATTGACAACACTTTCAGACTGCTTCAGGTCAACAATCTATTCACCACAAGGAACGACTCAATTCCACAAGGACTCAAAACTCACTTTGATACCACTTGGTGCAGTCATGGATGGAGTGTCCAGATGGGACTGTCCAACCATGCAATATAGAGATTAACACAACGAAAATAAATCAAGAAATATTCAACAAACAAGAAGATTGATATATTCACCATTAGCAACATTCAGTACACCATATATAGAATAATAATGGGCTCACAAGCTTGCTCCAAGGCATTACAAGTTATACAATGGGAGCATTGGCCTAATCATAGTCCCCTAGACTGGCAAATGAAATCTAATGATCAAACTTACTATCTAACTAATTCACTATGCTTTGAATGATTACAAGATGATCTTATATATGCTTCTCTAGCTTCGACAAAGATCTGCATCAACCTCAAAGATGAAATGTGCAAGTCCACCTCAAAATACAAGATGATACATTGTGGAAGATGAAAACATATTATAAACCACATGAAATAATTTCCCTAGGTCCCAAATGTCTCGAATGATGTTCCAATTAGATCCACATGCCATGGGAAGGGTCGACAAGTGAACTGTCACCATAGACACAAAATGTTTCGGCAAATGATTAAAATTTTAGACTTGATAAGTTAATGTAAATCAAAAGATCTATGGATATGATGTAGATACAAATATTCAAAGTGTGAATCTAGGTCCACAAGGCATGAAAATAAATATTTGGTATAATGTGAAGGAAAGTGTTGAGACAACTACAAACTTGAATGCAATAAAGGAAATGTTTTTGGTTGATGAAGGATTGCTTGATAACTAGGGATGCTCCTGCATCATATATTTTACATTAAAAAATCTACCCTTCAATGGAGAATGTTCTGCATTGTACATTCCTACTCATATAGACCATAATATAGTAATTGGCGTTATGGTTGATTTTACTAGTAGGGTCAATGCTATAATGGAAGAAACTTTATTTATCAATAATCTCCATGAGGAGAAGTATGAGGAATCCAAGGCTACCATTCACACTCATGACAATCTTTCTCTATAGCCTCTTGGTTCTACTTCTTTTTCGATCCTTGTAGGACCCAAGACTATGGATGCAACATTTGTTGTGATTCCTGAGTTTGATTTATTCAATGTGAAACTAAACATTCTATGGGTAGTTTCCATGAACATGATCACCTCATTTGTCCATAAATGTTTGAAGCTTCCTTATAGTGGCACCATGCATACCATCCAACACAATAGAAACAATAATTAGTGTCGTGTGGGGGATTTTGATTGATCATTTCTATCCTACGCTAGTAGAGTTGTGTTACCCCACAATGACTTTTTTTATAAATAATATTATAGATACAAGACCAGGGGATCAACACCTTCTTCTATTCTTCCTTCTTCTCCTTTTGTAATTCCTCCTACTCAATCTACTCCTACATTGCAACATGCTTCCTCCTTCGTGCCTTCCTCTTTGGAAGCTAAGGAAGATAATGCCCCTTTTAGTAGCCCCCCTTGTTATTCCAAGGCTTCACAACCTCTAGAGATTCCTCTTGTTCCTCCAACTATGATTGAAAAAGGAAGGAGAAAGGCACTCGCATTGTCTAAGTCTATATTGCAAGTCTTTCAACTTCCATTTCTTCCTACCATCCCTTGACATACCTTGTATGGCAAGGGAAAAATTTCTTCTAGGGTTGGTTATTCATGTGCATCTCTTGTGTCTTAACCCTCAATGGCTCCTTCTATTTCTCCTTCTATCCTAAGGCAAAATGAGGAAAGGCACCCATTGTTGAGACTAAATTTCTTACACTCATAACACCTCCTACCCCATGTATGGAGCCTATTCTTCTAGTGGTATCAACTATGAATGTAGTTTCATCTATAGAGTAGAGTGCTCCAGAGTCTTCTCAAGTCTTTGTTCTTGGACCCCATCACCATTGGAACCAGCTTGTGCGCGAGCATAAGTGTTATTGAGTATGAATGAGATTCCTCATGGAAGATCAAGAATGTGCCTCCTACTTATGCTCCTACTCCTGTATCTTCATCTTCTATTGTTTCTATTCCCTTTTTAGTATTTTATTTTATTGTTGCTTAGACTTTTGTTGCTTCTATCTTGCTTTTGATTCTTTCAGGTGATCTTGATGAACCTCACCCCAAAAGGGTGCAGGTGTTCATCATTCCATCGAAACCACCCCTCGTTACTTTGTTGCCTAATGTTCCATCATTTGTTGATCCCATAGACATGATTCACGGGGAAGTGATGTCTAATGTAACTCTTGTTGCTAATCCTACTTCTTAGCGTACTCTTCATCCTAGTTTCATAAGGGTCCTAAAACTTTCCCTGTTGATGCAAAGATATCATATCAATCACTTAAGCACAAGTTTGAGCAAGGTCCTATCCCTAATTTCCATAGAAAAATTTTTGTTACATCTTCTTCACCACTTGCTAGCTTACCTCCTTCTGTTCTCATGGTCAAGGAGTTCACTTCTTTGCAATTCATCGCTACCCCTCTCTTAGAGGTTGGCAACAACTCTCTTGTTCTTCAACATCCTTTAGTTGAGTTGCCACAATCCTCCTTAGATAAGTGTATGTTTGAATATCTAGAGGATGTTCCAACATTATCAATTATCTTTACAAGATTGTTGACACTTGATTCACAAGAACTAGTGTATGAAGATGTTGAGGAAACTTCATCATTGACTCTTGCTACAAGCAAGACACCTAGTTTTTCTCTAGCCATTGTGCCTATATGTACTCGACGCCCTTCCCCCTTACGATGATCTATATTGAGAGGCAAAAGATTTGTTAAACATAATTGACTAAAGTAGTACCCTTCATGTCTTTAGATTAGAGTTTACATTATTTATCCCGTTCCCCAATACTTGTTTATGATTGTAATCTCACTTGGAGGGCCTAGACTACCCGTGTAGGTACCAAGATACAGGGGAGAAAAGTTATCGACAATATTTCTATTCGTATCATCATTCTCATTTTGTTGTACATTGACTTGTTTTTTTACTTCAAAGATGATACAAGGTGTCAAGACATTTAGGCCTCTTCCATATTGACCCAAACTTTTATTTGTTTTCATGTGACCCTTCTTCTTTAGTACTTGTTGTTTCAATGTATATGGGGATATGATGGCATTTCATATAGAGTTACATATAGATCGTTACCTATTATGAATCATACTGACCTCGAATACTTGGATCCCCTAGTGTTATTATATATGTTCTTGTTGATGTTGTGGGTTTTTTGTGTTATACTTTGTAGGATAACATTCTATGGATACATATCATCATGTATTTCATGATACAACATCTTTTATCCTTAAATTGCCTTTCACTCCTCAAAGTGGCACAAATTATTTTAAGAGGTATATCATTATCATATTTTTTATTTTTATATTTTAGAATTATATCAATTTAATCTTATCTTATGCACATATGCATAGTTTAGCATGGGGACACCCTGCTAGACTTTGGATCTTTATATCTGTCTTGTTGCTTTTTCATGATTGTCCTATAACATAGTTTGTAGTAGTCATGGGCTGATTAGATTGTCATCTGGTCTTTAGCATAACCCAACTTGCTAGCCATACGTATCACCATCTTTTATGTGTCTAAGAGATTTTGATGTATATTTTTTGCCTCATATGTTTTTTTGCAACTAACATGTTTGTGATAAACCTACAACTTAGCATAAGGTTTTACGCAAGATCAATACAAGTCTCTTCCCTAGGGGCAAGTATACATGGACAAAAGACTCTACGTCCTCTTTGTATTCTAGGTAAAATTCTCTCTAACTCTTTCACTACTTTAGCTCACACATCTATCTGATCACATATGCTCACTAAAATGGAAGAAAAACACAATGACATAAATTGCATACCTTGCAATTCTATATCACATAAATGATCTCCCCTTTAGATTAATAAAAGAAAATTCTACAATCTAACTGTGAATTTGATTAAACATGTTCATATCTAATAAAACAAGGTCCATATCTAATCCCTTAGTCCGATTTTCCCTAGACAAATGTGTTATGTGTAGACATCTACACAATGTGTTAATATCTTTTGAAAATCCATGACTAGTCTATTTGTTGGAGCATTACACTTCCTATGTTTTAGTAGTGTAAGACCTCTATCACCTTATTCGAATATCGAAGATGAATCCAAACCTACTATATTGAACTTCAAACCTCTATTTTGGCTCTAATATTTCATTTGTTCAATCTCTCACACAATTTATCCAACACACTCTTGCATTCTTGCTTTTCTCTCATGTATAATAGTATATTGTCCTCTTGAAGATCTTATTGTCATATTCATAATAACATTGAAGCTTTGGGGTTACTCTTACTTTCTTGTGGCATTTGTGAGATGACAAAGCTATTTCTAGATAATTTGCCTTCCTTAGCTGGGAGATTGATGATCTGAATTTTGAAGCTTTCTTAGAACATATTACTCTCTCTCTCTCTCTCTCTCTCTCTCTCTCTCTCTCTCTCTCTCTCTCTCTCTCTCTCTCTCTCTCTCTCTCTCTCTCTCTCTCTCTCATGTCCTTTATATTCTAATCCAATTTGGCTATCCATACAGGCAGAAACAAAAAGTGAGGGTTTGACTACAACAAGCTCCTAATTAGTTGCCCAACCTTTCTCTTTAATATTTTGTATGCAAGTTTTAGAGGAAGTTTGTCCTATGGAAGCTTCTACAACTTTTTGATCCAAGGGTGATTTCTTCCCTTTCTCTTTCAATTTGTCATTCAATTTCTCCTTTCAATACTTAATAGTTAATATTCTTCACTTTGTCACATTTTAGCATTTTCTATCCTTAGAACCCGTGCAAGGTCCGTAGGCCTTTTCACAACAATTCCATTTTCTATCTGTATGGGACGACAACATGCCATGTAAATGTCTAGGATAGAGAGATCGACTGGTTGTCCAGAAAGTCCCTATCGCCTCCACATTTGTTTTCTAGATATCTTACAATTTAATTATGTTTAATGTTAAAGATATAAATGGAAACTCATAAAATTTCCTAAATTAAACAATAATTTCACAATTAATTGGTATGCTTGAAGGTTGTGATTACCTTTGATTTATTTGGGCATATTGTAGGAATTTGAGCTCTTGAAAGATAGTTATCCTTCCATGGAAGTTCACTTTTCTCACTCTACCCTTAAAAACAATTTTTTAAGAATGTTTGAATAAAGAAACAATTTTTATACACTACCAAACCTTTAACTCTAAAAACAACTTCTGAATTATGAATTATGAAATATTGAAACCATTTATTATAGAACCCCCCAAAAAACGTAAGACATAATAGCCTAAAAATTATAATAGTAAATATAGAAAACAATACCAAATCCTACTTAAAAAAGAAGCAACGTGACATCAAAAAGATTAGACTAATACTAATAACAAGCCTTTTCCAAAAAATATTTACAAAATTTCATTTGTAAAGTTCTATAAAAAAATGTCGGCCTGATAAATTTAAAAATTGTAAAATACATTTGAAATTGAAAAAACGGTCTAGAGACCATCAAATTCCAGACGTAGCTTCGCATAAGCTTAGAATGATATATTTATGTAGTATCAGTTGCACAATTCGGTGGCAATGGAGTTTCAAAGTCACACAAAGAAGAGACCCAGAGCCGTGTTCATAGCGTTCGGCACAAAGGGCGATGTTCTACCTGTCGCTGTAAGTTTCTACCTTTCGCAAGTTAGAATAAATGGTCATAAATTCTTCGGGGTTTAGAGTGCACGGATCCTCTTTCCTTCAACGGAGTTTCTTGGTGAATGAAAGATTTGTAGGGATTGCCAATTGCATCATGTGTTTGATCTGTGACTCTTTATATTTTAATATACCCGTAAATAACGGGAAACTCCAGTATTGGCATAAGGACCCTTTTGCCATCTCTAAATACATGCTCTGGTAAATATTATAAACGCAGCTTTACACTCACTCATTTACTCATGTACCCTGGTTTCTATTGGCGTCCCTATTCCCATAGTGATACGCCCACATTTGCAGGTGACAATGCTCAATAATTTTCGGGGAGAGGCACATTTACACCCCACACGAACTTGAACGCTTGCACGTGTATGAGTGAATGGATGCGAGCCTAACATTGAAAGCTGAAATTCCTATAGATGTGTAAATCTTAATTAGAAAAGTTTGAGTTCATGTGGATTGTAAAATATGTTCTCTCCACAAATAATTAAAAAATCCCTTAAAGAAGGTAGCACATTCAAGCTGCAACATGAATTTGATACGTACCAAGAGATACCCTGAAGACTTGGGATGGCAATTCTACCACAAGATAAGTGGAAGAACATAGGTATTGGCATGTCTGAGTCTTTTGGATAACTCTAGGTACATGCCAGATCAATGTTAAGAACTATGTTAGTACTCAAATATATCAATCATTTTTATGTTCTCTTATGCTGGAAAAGAGTTTGAATATCTAGTAAAAGGTAAGTTTCATATACCGAAACCACCCTATAACTTCATTTTTTAACATGATTTGTAGGCAATTGCATCAGCCCTCGCAAAACATCATCAACATTACCTTCTAACATTTGTCACACATGCTGCTCACGAGGTTTGTGCTTTGAGTTTCATTATTTGAAATTAATAATGTCTTTTTTTTATGAATTGATTATATATTACCAATGAAAAAGCAGGTTACACAGTACAGTTCATGCTCACAAGGAGACAACAAGTCAATACAGATACAAAAAGTTACATAGAAGAACAGTATCCACCTCCTGCCTGGGATCATCTTCTGTAGTCTTCTGCTTTTCTTTGAGACCCCTGTGTTCAAGGAGCATATCATATGTATATTTTTTATGCCTTTCCAGAAACTTCAAGTAGTTCTTTACAAATTGATCATTTCCATCTCTATCATAGGGCCAATATTTGGCTGTTTTTACTTCAGAACTCAGGACATTGACTTGACTTGTGGTCAAAAGCTACCAAAACTTCTCTTTAGTCACCTCCAAAGTTAGCGAAACCTTCATGGCAATAGAGTGAAAGATGAATCCTCTATAAGACTCAACAAGTTGCCTCTCTCTACCTTGGAAACATTCCTTGTTTCTCGCTTTCCACCTTTGACACAACCAATTAAAATTTCTTGCCAAGAAAATTTAATTTTGCTAACCCACCCATCAAAATCAGCAAGAAATAAAAGCCAAATTTCTTTAGCAAATAAACAATAAAAAAATTATGGTTCGCACTTTGCAGTTTCAAGGATTCTGGATGTAGAACAGGTTATTAACAGGTTGAACATGCCTCAAGTTGACAGGTAATTTTTTAATAAAAGCAGCCATTTAAAACATGCTTTCTTTGGTTCAATCGCATAGGATCAAGAGTGCTTAAGTATCTTAGCCATCGCCCATGACTAAAGCTGAAATGCCAGCAATCATTAAGCTGTCTGATAACCTCATATGGGTTTGAAAGAGAGTTGTAGATCCTTTTGGAGTTCAACCTTTGGAGTGCAGTTTCATCTCTCCATTTCAGGTTATGATAAATTTATGTTTCAAATCTAAGCTGGGCTGGAAATGAATGTTCTCATAGGCTTTTTTTAGGACTGAGTATGTTCTTTTCTGATAAAGTGGCAGACCATACTTAATTCTAAGAGAAGCCCAAGATTTAATTTTATTACCAGACATGATGTTGCTGAACTCTTTGATGCCTTTACTATCCCAATTCTTACCAGAACAGCCCTGCAGGAGAGCCAAGGGTTTATTCTTCCACTGAAGGTTCCACCATATCGATCTGAAGCTACACAGTTGATTTTCTTCCTTATCATAGGTTTTATTCCCTTTGATCCAACTTCTGATAATTTCCTTGCCTTCCAAATACTCTTAAAGACATTAGAGCCGAAAAGGGAAGTAACAAACTTGCCAAACAAGGAGTCATGAGGATGCAAACCCTTCCAAAGCCTGGCTTGTTTAGGTACAGCCATTTGAATGTTGTTCCTTGTAAAAATTTCCAGGGTTCATTGCCAATGAAAGATTTAATAATCCATTTAGCAGCAAGGGATATTCCTTGCAATCTCAAGTCTTTTAGCCCAAGGCCACCACTCTCTTTGTCTAAACAACACCATGCTCATTTGACAGTAGATTTTTGTTTCTCTCCTTTCCTAGCAGATCAAAGGAATTTCCTAATTCCCTTCTGAATTCATTCACTTGATACCTGCAAAACAACCATATTGAAGCATAATATAAGCTATAGGAGGACAATTTTTTTGGACATATCTACTTTCTACCAGAAGGAGAGATAATGTCTGTTCCATTTGCAGATTTTGTTTTCAATTTTACCTTTAATCCAATGCATTTTGATTTGTTCTTTGTTTGTTTACATAAGTCAAGTCGGCTGCCCTAAGATCACTGACTGAGCACATATAAGAAGGAAACAATCATCCACCTTGAACACCACTCAGAATTTGCCTTATTGCTCTGCTCTGCTAAACCTACCTGCAAAGTAGGATTAGATGTGTTACATGCAAGTCCTTAGGTCTTAATTTTTTGATTCCTTTAAGCCTGATTTTGAGGTGCCAGTCCAATTCCCTGATTTTATGTCTTCTAGGACCGAATGCCTTCCTTTGCAAATCTGGTCATTCACACTATAGGTCTGATTTTTTATTGTCGTTTCAGGTTTGAGACCCTCACTTAAGTGCTATTTTTGAGTTTGTGAGGCCTGATTAACCATCTTGCTAGGTGCAAATGGACCCCTGCCCGGCATAGCGGGTTTGGAAAGGTTGTGTGCACAAGTAGAATGCATGAGTGCACTTAGAAGGTTTAAGTACATAAACATAGGTAGGGCGCAAGTAAGAGAGGTCAATGCACAAGCTAAGCAGGGCGAGCTTGGATGAGACTTTGACAAAAACCTTGCCTTTGAGTCCATATGGAACCCCAGCTTGCATAAAGTTCAAGACAAAACATGGAAGGAAAGGAGCGCACTTAATGGGCTTGCTTGCATTACCTAAGCCTTGAGCGGGTTTAGAGTCTAGGTATGCACAAAGTGATAAGCGAGTGCATTGGGGAGGTTACGATGCACAGCGAGCTTGATATGGGTTGATGAGCGCATGATTGAGGCATGCTTTCATAAGTGATCCTTATCCTACTCATGATGAGCGCATTTGAAGTGGGGACTTGTATTGGCGAGATTGAAGGTTCATCAACAATTTTGCTAAGAAAAATCAGACCTTCAACAACATTTCTAACCTTGGCAGAAATCTAGGGTCAAACAGCAATTTTCTTGCAAGTGCCAAATTGTCACAAGGCAATGCAAAGCATGAGCATCATTGGCAGATTTGGAGGGCTCCTCTGCATAAATTGTCTTGAGCACACATGAGGTGTGTGGATGCATGGTGGGATTGAAGGGTTGGCATGCATGAATTGATAGAATGGCGGGGTTCAAGGGTTAGCATCCACAAGTAAGACTGGCTAGAAGTTGATATAGCTGAGTGCTTAGAAGGGTCATACACGGACAGTTATACTTAGGGCCGAATCTAGGGGAAGGCCTGCATGAGTGCATTTTAGACCCTAACATGCAATGGCGGGTTTAAGGGAGTCACTTACAAATTCATACCGAAGCAAGGGGGCTGAGTTTTACTTAACCAAATTTTCATATCTCTTTTTCCTCTTGGGTTAGATTTGAGACCTTGTATGAATAAAGATGCTAGGTATGAGCACACTTAGTAATGGTGTTTGCACAAAAGTTACCAAGTGCAAGGGTGAGCGCATAAGAGGGTTACTATTCACAAAGGATGATGAAGTGGGTGATAAGCATGCCTAAAGAAGGGTGCATTTGCCACGTTGATTTACTCAAGAATGCTAGAGTGCATATGAAGGAGGGGTTTGCACAACTTTATGCATACTAGGAGGGGGTTGAATTTTAATTAGACAGATTTTCATGATTTTTCCTCCTAGGTGCTACACAATATGATCTTGCAATTCAAGGCTCTAAGGTTATGTGCCAGTTCCTGAAGGAACTACAAGCAAGTTTACCACTACATGCTCTTCAACTTACTCGTAATCACCTCCTACACTCAAACAACATTGACAACTTTAACACCCTTTGACAACACATGACAGCATTAGCAACTTTGCAACATGACCTCAACTCTGTCATTCACACAATGAATCTCTTCTCAATAGCAAAGGTTAACATCCAGGTTACTGCCAAGCTTGAGACGACCTAACTAAGACAGCCAAGCCAAGCAAAAAGTGGGGGTCCCCATCTGCAATGGGGTGATGTGTGGAAATGTCACAACACCACTATTCACTTGGATGATATTGCTCAGGAGTGGTGGCATCATGGGATGATTACTATGGGGCATGATCAGATCACTTTATATGTTGAGTTCATAGAGAGACTTCATGAAATATTCAATAAGAAGGATCTAGAGCTGCATTTCAACGAGTGGGCTCTATTGAATCAATGGGGTTCGGTGGATGCTTATGTAGCTAATTTTTAGAGGTTATCAATGTTGGTTACAGATATTTCAGATAGGAGGCTTAGTGTTCTGTTTATAGATGGTTTATTAGATCCTTTGAGGTGTTGTATTAAGGCACTCAATCTACCCACATTACAGGAAGCCATTAAGAAGGCTAGGGACATGTAGACCTCTACTTCTAAGAGCAAATTTCAGTCCAAGGGATTCCCACAAAAGAAGGATAGAAAGAAATTTCATAGGGAATCAAATAAGTCAAGGAATGAGTCAAACAGGTTAGATAGTGGTCAATTGAATGAGATCAGGAAGAAGAAATTTTGTTTTCATTGCAGGGAGCCATGTGATCAATCTCATAATTGCAATGTCAAGGCAAAAGTAAAGCAAATAGAGTACTTTTCAGTAGATGAATTAGTTTAAAAAAAAATCAGATCAGCAATCTGATTTAGAGAATAGTGAGAAAGAAAGTTCATCAGAAGAGGAACAAGGAAACTGTGGTACTATTGCCCAACTCTATAGTTTTTGAAAAGCAATAACATTTAAGATTAGAGGTGTTCTATAGGGGAAATGAATAATAACTCTCATTGATACAGGTGCTAGTCATAATTTTATTGTTGAGGGCCTTGTAGCTAAGAGAGGACTTCAAACGGAAGAACATGAAGGCTTCAAGGTGACAGTGGCAGATGGATATAAGCTCACTTGTAATCACAAGATTTCCAACTTGAGCATACAGTTAGGGGACTATGAGTTGAAGGATGATTTCTGTGTGGTAAAGAAAGGGGATATTGATGTGGTTTTAGGGATGCACTCGATGCAAACACTTGTGGAGTTTACTTTTAATTTACAGAAGATAGAGATGAAGTTTGAATCAAATGGGAAGTAGATAGTACTCAGAGGTATGTTAGATGGGGGTCCCAAAGTAGTATCCTTTAAGAGGATGGAGAGGCTGATTAGACATGATCAGGTGGAGTGGGCAGCAGAGTGTCTTATAATGCCCATAGTTGCAAAACAACAAAAGAACAATTATCATCCAAATATTTAGAAGTTGTTGTTCTAAGTATAGCAAGTTGTTCAATAGTATACCACCTAGAGTACCATTTGGGGGGGGATTGAGCATGTCATAAAGTTGGAGGGTACCAAAACAGTAATCACTACACTACACGTGCATCTGAAGAGGCATAAGGATGAGATTTAAATGACCGTTAAGGAATTACTGGATATGGGGCGCATTAGACCTAGTGAGAGCCCTTTTGCTTCAATATAAGTGTTGGTGAAGAAGGATGGCACGATGCAAATGTGCATTGACTACAGGGCTCTAAACAAAAAGACAATAAAAAACAAGTATCTTATTCCTAGGATTGATGAGCTGATTAATGAGTTGCATGGTGCTTGTTACTTTTCAAAGATATATTTGAGGTCAGCTTACCATCATATTAGGATGAGGAAGGAGAATGTAGAGAAGACCGCTTTCAGATGCCATTTTGGTCATTTTGAGTTTTTGGTAATGCCTTTTGGTTGACTAATGCAGCAACCACTTTCTAGTCTTGTATAAATCAGGTTTTGAGGAAGCAGTTAAGGAAATTTGTATTAATGTTCTTTGATGATATCCTAATGTTTAGCAAAACTTGGAAGGAACATATAAGGCATCTTGAGGAGGTTTTCATATTGGAGAGTGAGTCATTGTATGCCAAAGAATCTAATTGTGATTTTGGCATGACAAAACTTCTATACCTTGGTCATATCATCAATTTGGAGGGAGTGAGAGTTGATCTTGAAATTATCAAGGCAATTGTTGAATGGCCTACACTCACAATTCTCTCACAGGTTAGGGATTCCTTGGTCTATGTGGGTTCTACAGGAGATTTATTAAGTACTTTTCATAGATTGCAGCCCCACTTATGGATTTAACTAAGATGGGGGCTTTCATGTGGTCTGATACAGCTCAGAAGTGTTTTGATCACATCAAACAGGTATGTCTACATGCCCCATTTTGGCAATTCCAAGTTTCTTCAACTTTTTGAGCTTGAGTGTGATGCTTCAAGAGGGGGGATAGGTGTTGTACTAATGCGGGAGAAGCACCCAATTGCCTTCAAAAGTAGGAAGTTGAGAGGTGTGGAGAAGATTTACTTTACATATGATCAAGAGATGTTGGCTATCATGCATGCATTGGCCAAGTTCAAAACTTACTTGGTTTGGGGCCAACCATAATAGCATAAAATCTTTCATGAATCAGAAAGATCTCAATGATAGGTAGCAGAAATGGGTGAGCAGACTATATGCTTGCGACTTTTATATTGTGTATGTTAATGGAAAGAAAAATGTGGTTGCTCATGCGCTTTCCAGGAGACCTCATTTGTACTTGTTGGTTGAGATCATTGCTGATTCGAGAGAGAGAATTTCAATAGAATATGCTACGGGTTCTTGGGCAGCAAGAATCATTGCAGCACTATTCAAAATGACAGGTACATTGATTAATGAGCTAATTATTTACAAGGAGAGGTTTTATTTGGTACCTAATTCACATCTCAAAGTGAAGTTATCAAAGACTTTCCATGATGCACCTATGGCTGGTCACCCAGGACTCTTTAAGAGTTACACGTAGATTTATTCACATGGAAAAGAGTAAAAAATGAAGTCCTTAAGTATGTCAGAGAGTTCCCCACTTGCCAGCAGAACAAAAATGAACATACTTATCTAGCTGGTTTGCTTTAGCCCCTACCCATTCCAAATCAGAAACGGGTATGTATCTCCATTGATTTCATCATTAGGGTACTTAAGGTATAGAGTAAGGACTAAAGTTATGTTGTAGTGGACAGGTTGACAAAGTTTGCACACTTCTCCGCCATTTCTGCAACATACACTATAACACATGTAGCTGATTTGTTTTTTAGGAAGATTTTTAGACTTCACGGGATGCCCAAGAGAATACTCAGTCACAAAAACAAGTTCTCGATTCTCTTTTGGCAAAACTTTTTTTAGATTGAGTGGGACAAAGATAGTGAATAAGTGGGTGGAAGGGTATCTCAGGAATTGTATTTCAGGACAGTAGAGAGCATGGTTAAGTGGCTGCACCTCAGAGAGTATTGCTATAATTTGACATATCATGTGTCTATTAGGATTTCACCATTCATGACATTGTATGGGTACGAAGCACCTAATTTTGTTGATTTTCTCTTTGGGGATAGTAGAGTGCTTGAGGTGAGAGTTATCATGAAATTGTTGAAGGAAAATTTGCAGCAAACATAGATTCCATAGAAGTTGTAGCTGATCAGCATTGTACAAAGCGTAGTTTCAAGGTGGGTGACATGGTTTACTCAAGGCTCTAGCCATACAGTCTATCCACTCTCGAGAAGAGTGGGTCGAAGAAGCTTAAGCCTCGGTTCTATGGTCCTTTCAAAGTCTCCAAAAGGATTGGAGAAGTAGCTTATGAGCTAGAGCTACCGACTAGTAGCAAAGTGCTTAATGTGTTTCATGTGTGTAGGCTCAAAAAGACACTTGGGCATAATGTGGTTCCTTCATCAAAGCTGTCACCATTAGATGAGGAGGGCAAGTTAATTTTGATTCCAGAGGCCGTTATTGACTATAGGGAGCTGTTGTGACGTATTCACACATCGCCCCATTGCAAATGGGGACCCCTACTTTTTTGCTTTCTGGGGTTTGCTTTCTAGGTTTTTAGAGTTTGTCTGTTAGCCTTTGCATGCTGAGTGTTGCCAGAGGGATCACTAGGATGGCAGGCTCTACTTGAGCCAGGGTGAGTCCACGAGGCCCCAGAATTAGGGTTTCTTTGAGAGTCTTCCTTAGGGCCTGGTTTTGCTCTTGTTGCTAATTGTGTCTTGCTTGGTGAGTGAGTATCATCCTTGATGGTCTGAGCTAGGTCAAGTTGGTGAGTGATGAAGTCTGGAATGTCATCCTGATCTTCAAATGCCCTGAAATTTGGCTGTCTGGAATGTCTTCTTGATCCTGAAATTTGACTAAGTCTGGAAAACTGAAGAATCCTCCAAAAACTAGATTTTGCATTATAACTCCTGGAGGTCCGAAACCACTCTCAAACATCCTAACAGTATATATGGAATATAACTTAAAGTATAAGAAAGAAGAAAATGTTATATTCCATACATGAATCCTAACGGAGAGACCAAAATGTCAAATTTCTCTCCTGACCCTTCCAAAGGGTCCAAAGCAAATTTCGCTCCTAACCCTTCCAAAGGGTCCAGAGCGAAATTCTCCATAAGGCATTCTACATTGCCCAAAGTCATGAACTAGCTCATTCCCATGCATTTGTGAAGGCAAAACACTTATTTGGAGTGAAGAAATGTGAAAATGAAGTCAGGATTTGAGCCCGAGGATGATTTTCACTCCTGACCCTTCCAAAGGGTCCAGAGTGAAATTCCAAGAAGACACCTATTCTTCACCTTGTTTGCACTAAAAGTCTTGTTCCTTAGACATGTGGTGAAGGTTTTGATATGTTCTTGCCTAAGAAGTGTTTGAAAGCATTAAAGGATGAAGATTATGACCCAAGACATGAATTTCGCTCCTGACCCTTCTGAAGGGTCCAGAGCGAAATCCACTTTTCCTCCACTTTGCTCAAGGATATGACCAAGATTGTTGACTTTTGAGGCATAATTGATAAGGTTTTGATGCATGTTTGCCTTAGAGAGGAGGTTGAGACTTTGAAATGGCGAAAATACACCTGGGAGGAGAATTTCGCTCATGACCCTTCCAAAGGGTCCAGAGCGAAATCCTTCATTTAGCCTTCTTTTGGCCTTAAAGACCTAGTTTGACCTTGCTTGGAGCCAGTTGGATGGTGGATTGTCTTGATTGCGATAGGAGGAAGTTGAATTGATCAAGTTCGAAGGAGAATGAGATGAACTTAGGTGAGAAACTAGCCAAGAGTAGGGATTTCGCTCCTGACCCTTCCAAAGGGTCCATAGCGAAAATTTCCTTAAACCTCAATTTCTCGCTTGTCAAGGCCAAATTCCTAGTTTCTAAGGCATGTATGGAAGTGTTTGACATGTTTTTGCCTAAGGGAATGACTAGAGGTGGACGAAATGAAGGATTTTAGCCTAAATGGTGAATTTCGCTCCTGACCTTTCCAAAGGGTCCAGAGCGAAATTCTTGAAAACACTCATTTTTCCCTTAGACAAGATCAAGACCTTGGTGGAGATGCTAGAAGAATGGTCTATGTTTGCCTCCCAAAGAGGATTGGATTTGGAAGAATCAAGAATCAAGCTCAAAACATGATTTTCGCTCCTGACCCTTCCAAAGGGTCCAGAGCTAAAATCTGCCTAGACCTCATTTCCTTCCTTGTTTGATCAAATTTTAATATCCAAGGCATGTTGAGAGGAAGAATGGACATGTTTTTGCCTTTGGGAATGTTTGAAAGTGTTGAAAAGTGAGGGTTTTGTCCAAGAATGGAAATTTCGCTCCTGACCCTTCCAAAGGGTCCAGAGCGAAATTTCCCATAAACCTCATTTCCTTCCTTGTTTGGACCTACATTCTAGTTTTGAAGTGATGGGATGTAAGAATGTGAAGGATTTTAGCCTAAGACTTGAATTTCGCTCCTGACCCTTCCAAAGGGTCCAGAGTGAAATTCCTTGCAAACCTATTTTTTTAACCTTGCTTGGGCTTAAAACTTTGTTCCTTGGGTGAGAAACGATGAAATTTTATCTTGTAATAAAGAATGAGATTGAAAGGATGAAGGATCAAGTCAAGAATGAGAAATTCGTTCCTTACCCTTCCAAAGGGTCCAGAGCGAATTTTCTCAAAACCACTCTTTTCTCTTAACTTTGTGCTAGATCAAGTGTGAACTAAGGTAAATTCAAGAAGGAGATGTCCCTAAGAATGACTTCAAGTTGCTAGTGATCCGTGAATTTGAAGGAATTGAGCAAAACCAAGATTTTCGCTCCTGACCCTTCCAAAGGGTCCAGAGCGAAAATTTTACAATCACCTACTTTCCTTGCAAGTCAAGTCAAACTTTGGGTTTTTATACCTTGGATGGGTGTGAAGAAGTGTTTTCTTGCCTTTTGGACTTGATTGAGGTTGAAAGGATGGAGGAATAAGCTCAAAACAAGATTTTCGCTCCTGACCCTTCCAAAGGGTCCAGAGCGAAAAACCCTAAAACCATCTTTTTCTCCAAAATTTGTGTGAAGTCAAGCCTAGGCCTAGGTGAGAAAAGCTCTTTGGATTGCCCTTGAATGATTTTTGATCATCAAAAAATGCAAGTTTTGAGCTAAAACAAGAATTTCGCTCCTGACCCTTCCAAAGGGTCTAGAGCGAAATTCTGGATAGGTCTTGTCCTTGGCTAGGTTTTTGAGTGAATTTTCCTTTTCAAGGCTTTTGAGGATCAAGCAAATGTTGCCAAGTAGAGAAATGGATTCAAAAAGGGAAGTCTAGAGGAAACAAAGTGAAAAGAATGGAATTGAGTGAGGATAAACAAGCAAAAGGTGAATTTCGCTCCTGACCCTTCCAAAGGGTCCAAAGCGAAATTCTTCAAATCCACTATTTCCTCCTTGTGTCAAGTTAGGATTTTGATTCCTAGGGTGTGGTTGAGATTGGAGTAAGGTTATTTAGCCTTGCAAGATGAGTTGAAGTGAAGAAGATGAAGAATTAAGCCTAAAAGGTGAATTTCGCTCCTGACCCTTCCAAAGCGTCCAGAGCGAAATTTACAAAATGTCATGTTTTCTTCAAGATAGTGTTGAGCCAAGTCAGTGATCAAGGTGAATGGACCTTAGAGATTGCCTTAGAAGAGATAGTCAATGAAACAAAGGTGAGTTTTGACCTAAAGAAGGAATTTCGCTCCTGACCCTTCCGAAGGGTCCAGAGCGAAATTCTCATCATCTCCTAATTTGCCCATGTTAGAAGCTAAAGAATTGAATCCCTAGGCTTTGTTGAACTAAAACTAGCATATGCTCACCTTTAAGAGGAATTTTGGAGTAAACAAGTGATAGAATTATCTTGGAATGCAAAATTCACTCTTGACCCTTCCAAAGGGTCCAGGGCGAAATTCTTATAGGGCCTGTCCCTGGGAAGTATTTTGAGCGAACTTTATTTTGAAGTCTTCTTGTTGATGATTTAAGGTGGAAAATGCTTTGTTGAAATGAACATGTCATATGTACTTAATCACCTTTTGGTTTATTTTGCAGATGGAGAAAACCAGGCCAGGGCAAGGACGACCTCTTCTAGTCCATCATCATCAAGGACAACCAATTCCAGTCCAGCATCATCAAGGACGACCAATTCCAGTCCATCATTGTCAAGGACGTTCCACAGGCAAAAGGGAAGACTCAAGGTGTTCAAGGAATTGCCAGCTACCTCCAGAACCTTCACTTTGCCACACCAAGGAACCACAAGATGCCAATGAAAGGCGTTTCCAGCATTTCAAAGAAAGGTACACCACCCATCCATCATGTCAAAGACAGAGGAGAATCAAATAAGGTCAGTGCAAGGGTCAGTTGAAGAAGCGGATAGTCTCAGAAGAGTTAATCAAAGCTAGCTTCTCAGCATCATCAAATTCAACATCAACCAAGTTACAAGTGTCAGACAAGGTGGCATCCCAATCATCATTCCTCCAGTTGGATTGGTCCACCTTAGCGTGTCCAGATTCAATGTACCTGACTCATCGGGGACGACACAAACTTCGAGGCACCTATCCCTGCTTCCTATTGGTCCTCACCCTTGGAATGTAATTTTCTAATTGTCTAGGGAAGTTTGTTGTAAAAAACCCTAATTAGGGTTTCTATCTTGTAATCGTAGCCATTGATTCTAAATCAATCAGAGCCGTCTATTTGTAAAGGGTTTCTCTATATAAGCCTTGGCTCCTCATTTGTAAAGGTTAATAGTGGGTTGATAGAGAATAGCTAGTTAATAGTTAATAGTTGGTTAATAGAGGTTAGCTAATAGTGAATAGTCAAAGAGTAGGAAATAGTTAGAGTAGAATAGAAAGAGAAGGTAAAGATTGTTGCCAAGATATTGTTGTAAAAGATTTGTAAACTTCATTGAAGAAATGGTGAATTCTATGGGTCGATTCAACAATTTGCATGGTCTCTACACTTCTCAAATTTGATTTCATGTTATTAGATGAGTGGAAGAAATGTGTATGATCGATGGTGAAATTTGTACATCCATACTACTAGTAGTTTGTTGATTGCAGACTTGCCTTGTGTAGTCAACTGGAATCATTCAGCGTAAGCTTAACTTCAATTGTCGCTTCTTCATTGATATGCGTTAGCCTGATGGTGTCCATGCCTATAGCGGTGATCTGAACATCATAAAGCTTTCCTCAGAAGATCGCACTAACCTTGTGGAGATGGTCCTGGGATGTCAAAGCAAGACTTAGTTAGAATTTCATCAAAGGTCATTCATTGCTCTTACATTCTTAGTGTTAAAATTAGATCCTTCCCTCGCCCTTATAATTTTTTTCCTTTTTCAAAATCTAGGACCAGTAAAATCTCACGTTCCAGCAATATTCAAAGCAAATTAGACGCTCAGGCAATCGAATGTAAGTCCCCTTGTGATTCCAGCAAATCACATCATACCACGAAGAGCTTATCCACACGTAGAGACCCTACATAACAGAACCTTGAAGTTTCTCCGATTGATCCTTCTGCGATATCTTCAGCATTCGGGAACTTTACTCAAGAGAGGATAAGATACCTCTGGGTATTTTATTCTGTGTTTGGTCGTGTACAAAATGCACATCAACAGGAGCCTATTGTGCAAAAGAGGATCATCAAAGAGTATTTGGTCAACTGGAAGAATTTGCCGGTAGAGGATGCAACATGGGAAAATGAACAAATCTTGTTGTATCTTTAGTTGGAATTGCTTGGGGACAAGCAATTTTGGGGAGGTAGGACTGTAATGTCCCCTTCTTAAGCACTTTCAGTTTGGAGACCATTAGCCTATTTAGCAGGTTCTTGTAGGCTAATGAGTTAGGGTTAGGGGACTCATGGTGACTATTCAATCCAGTTTATTTGGCGATGACAAGCATTGCATTGAGCTCAATCAGTTGAGAGTTGCATTAGGACCTTTTCTAGAGTGGATTCAAGCATCTTGTCTATATTTACTATTTTTAGTAAGTGATAGGCTGGACACTAACTTGGTCAGTTGATAGTATTTCTATTTTGGGAATGTTAATGGATGCATTCGATGTTGATAACTTGGTAGTTAATGTGGTATAGAGTATTTATTTTAAATAACATTAGAATATTAAGTTGAATTAAAGACTCAACTTTAGCATTATTTAATTTAATAAAGTGACTAAGTGGGCGCTAAGAGTTATAAGGTGTAATTGAAAAAAATTAAATAAAGTGAACTTTGGGATATGGGTGCCAATTTTGGGGGTCATAAGGTGGTTTAAAATAATTAAAATAATGCAACCCTAAAGTGGGTGTGAGTTTTGGAGGCCATTTTGTATTACGCTTGGATTGATATTTTGGGAACACATTTGTTTGGATTGAACTTGTTCATTCGTTTGCTTTTGTGAGACTGAAAACCAATGCAAAGAACATTCTCTTTGTTAGTGAAAGATCTAAGATGGAGGATTTATTGGTGATTTCAAAGAGTATTTCAGCTTGTATTTCTAGATTGCATCTTTAACTGAGAAGGCAAACCCTTGGAGGAGATTTGGAAACTGATTTGGAGAATTTTATATATATATATATATATTTCCCTTCCTTAGTTGGTCGTAGTATTTCTGGCTAGCTACCCAGGTTGGGAGAGGACGAGGGTGCCTGATGAAGTTGGGGACTTCGGTTATGGTGTTGGTTTATTGTTGGAAGGAGGTGTCAGGGCATTGGAATTAGAATACATTTATTGTATGCACTATGGAGCAGATTTGTGTTATTGGCATCTGTTGAGGTGCTTTTTAGCATAATCGGACATAAAATAAAATACCAAGGTATCTTATCCTCTCTTGAATAAAGTCTGTCAAATGCTATGCTTCGCGATCAAATGAGACAACTCCAAGGTTTCTGCTGTCAGGTCATGACCCGTGGATAAGCTCAATGGTTGATGTGATTATTGGTAATCCAAGGGGACTTACGGTGAATAATTGAATGTTTGAATTGCTGGAACTTAGATTCTAACTACTAGCTTGGAAATAAAAAAAGAGCAAAAGAGATGGGTTTAGGAAGACTACGCTACTCCTAAAAATGCAAGAGACAATGAACGATTAGGTGAAATTCAACTAAGCTTTGCTTTGCCATCAACGAACAACTCTACAAAGCTAGTGCAATCTCCTAAGGTAGGCACATGATGTTCAAATTACTATCAACAACAAAGACACCATCAAAGCAATGCATATCAATGTGTGAATAGCAATTGTAGTTAAGCTCATTAAGAATTCCAGTTGACCACACAAGACAAATTTACCATTAGCAAATTGCTAGTGGTATGGATATACGAATTCCATCATTGATCATTCACAATTTCTTCCATTCATCTAATCAACATGAAAGCAAATGAGAAGTAGAAACCATGTAGCTTGTTGAAATAACACATTTCACCATATCTTCAATGAAAAGAGTACTTCCATTTACAAGTCTTAGCAACAATTTCTTCTTCTCCTACTCTATTCTAACTTCTTACTTCTAATCTATCTATTCTTCAATTCTTCTAACATTAATTTGCTATTAACTATTAACTTTCACAAATGAGAAGAGTGAGCCTTTTATAGATAGCTCTTTACAATGAATGGCTTGGATCAATTCACGATCAATGGCCAAGATACAAGATCAAAACCCTAATGAGGGTTTGTTACAACAACTTGCTCTGGCCAATGAGAAATTTACATTTAGGTTCAATATTGAATGTTAACCAATATAATTTGAGGGTAGGTAGCCAAAGTTCGTGCCTCCATATGATGAGTTAGGTGCATTGCATTTAGACATGCTGACATGGAACCTCTTGATTGGCGAAGTGATGACTAGGATGCCACCTCAACTTGCACTTGTAGACTCGATTCGTCATCATGAATGAGTATTGAGTAATATCTCTTGATACTCAACATTATTCAGTTTTCTCAATGTGATGATGATCGATCTTTTCTTATTCATAGTCTTGATTTTGTCATTCCTTCGTGTCGTTCTTGACTTCATGTTGTGGAATCTTTGATTTCTCATCACCTCCTTGTAGCGCGAATCTTGCCTTGATGTTTTCTTGTTGCTGAATCTAAGTTCTTGATGCTGATGTTATTCACCTCCATCTTAACTTTTAATTTCAATCTTTGATATTTGATGGACCCTTGAATGTGATGAACTCTTCACAATGGTGATCTTCCTTTATACTTTGGGGTTTTGCCCTCTTCATGTTGTGTTAGGCCTGCAGGAACAAAGAAAACATTAATCTTGTAAATGACTATCTTAAGTCTGATTTGTGGATTAGACTTGCATCAAGTTATTTCTAATCTAATGCTATGTGGATTTTCACAGAATTCTCCTTTTAAAGTAAAGAAAAATGTCTCCTTTCCAAATTGTCTTCCAAAATCACCTTCCTTGAATGTAATTTTGATCAAATGAAATGATCAAAATTAAATACAAAATCGTGCTCTTAATGAAATCTGCTGTCTGGAAGTGCAGATCAGAATTCGAAATTGTTTTGAATGGTGAACTATGTTTGAAATGAAATCTGAACCCCTTCTTATATATGTGTTTTAGAGCCAAGGTGTAATATCCCCACAATTTTTTCCAATTTATTTCCAGTTACAATCACAACAAGAACCCATTAAGGTTAGGAAATCAAGATACAATAATGCTTAAATTGTAATCCTATCACTTTCTGATCACCAAGTGCCCAATATGGGAAGGTGAGAGCATACAGTGTTGAGGGAATCATTAGCTACAAATAATTGAAAATATTACAATGCTTGGGCAGCAAGCTAGCCCCTTCCGCTTATACAACGGGTGGCAGAAAACTAAAGAAATCACCTAGCGGTAAACCGGCCAAAGACAAGCCAAGAAACTGAAATAACAATCACTCAACCGCTTATCCAATGGGTGGACTGGGAATGAAATTAACAATCAACTCTACTGCTTATGCAGCAGGAGGACAGTAATACAAAATAAGATATAGGGGGCAGGCCAACCTCTTCCACTTGTTCAGTGGGAAATGAAGAGCAATCAAGGTAAATCACTGGATACAACTGCACATATTGCTCAATCAGCTCCACAAGGTACAAGGGACTCTCCACACAAGAAAAACACTCCAAACTTAGAAATCTCAAAATCTGATAAACTCCCAGCACATAGACCAGCAACGCCAAATCCCATTAAAACACTCACAACTCTCTCAATTCTTAACCGAATGACATGAGACTGAAAGCATATGACTCCAAGGAGGTAGGCGATCAAGCCTAGAACAACAAATTGACCCAAATACATTATGCACACATTCGAAAGCACTCAGCCACAAGTTACGACCAGCTAAGGGGGCGATTTGCTAAAATAAAGTCCAAGACACCAATTTAAGCTCTATAAACTCACAAAATGAATCACCTAAACTAGACAGAGAGATAGAGGAAATACCTAGAACGAGAAGAATAACACACAGAGACTTACAAAGAGAAACCTTCAACACACCACACGAACAACAACCTGGACACTCTAAAAACATTCCCAAAGATCAGAAAACAATACTGAAAACTGTGACATTATTTTCAATCCACTCCTTTGAGATGAAGAGCAGACTCTGGCTTGACTAGTTGCCATAATGCAAGCAAGAAATCAAGCAATGGCTAGGAGGTAAGCGTTCCCCGAAGCTTCACTCTGCATTTTGACAACACTTTGTTATAATATTTGCTCAAAGATCCCAAATAAGAGGCCAACACTCATATTTATAGATTTTTAAGGCTCAAATTCAAATGCAAATGGCGCCCAAATTCCCCTCATTTCACTTTCATTTCATGATACCTTCTAGACTTGGCGTTGCATTTTCATATTTTTCCCTTAGCAAATGGCGTCCAACATGACCCTCTCCTTAAGTCGAACTTTTGGAGATAACTTAAGGTGTATAAAGCATTTGTACTTTGGCATCTAACAGGAGTGAAATAATTTGCCCAAGTAGACTTAGGATAAAATTATTATTTCCTCCTTTCCTAAGTCATCCAAAAAAAAATCAAATATTAAAACCTTATGCCTAAGGTATTAATATATTAAAAATACCTTCCCCTCAAATACTGATTATCGCCAAATTGAGTTGGAGAATCACCAAAACTTAACTTTTTGGTTAACAGATTTATCACCTAACTCTATATTCTCATGTCCACAAAGGTGACAAATGTAACCACAGTTGAACGAGTCTGAACAAACTATTTACTGACTAATTCTCTGCTTATTTTACAAGGTGGCAGCTACCTTCGAATGATATTCAATGAATGGAAACTAACTGAAATGCTTTTAACCAGAAAGCTTTGAAAGGGGTATGCATAAAATACAAACACTTTTTAGATTTTTCAAGATTTTAAATCAACAAGATCGCCACAAAATACTATTCACAGATAATATCTTTGCAGCAACAGGAAACTGAAACCATTCACCAACTCAAATATAAATCCATTCAATGATAACCATTCAAAAGAATAGAAAACATCCACACATCATAATTCAAAGATTACGAATATTTGAAGCCACCAGCAAATTTTCTATATTCAAAACAGTAAACCAAAAAAAAAATGCTTAAAGAAGTTTTGGCTCTTAAGAGTAAATCAAAGTTTGCTGAAAAGATCCCAAAATGAATATAAGTCCAGGTATTTAAAACATTTAGAGAAATGGTTTCTTGAAGACAACCGTTATTTTAAAATAAGTCTTTTTGCTTCCAAGCCAATATTCAAGAAAAGCAATAAAACAGTAAAATTATGAAATTGCCCCCGCCTATTCAGCTTCTGGTTCATTATTGCCAACAATCTCCACCTCTTGATCAGCACATGCCACCTCCTAAGCCTTAAGCCTTTGTCTATACTCACGGTACCTGTTCATGATCGGCTCCAAGTTCAGGTCCTCTGGTACTGCTATGATGTGCAGTCTTGTTCTCCATTTTGAAGTCAACCCATTAGTAGTGGCAATGTTTTTGTGCATTTCATCCATCTCAGTCTCAAAGGCAATAGTGTGCATCTGCAAGTGACACAATCCCTTAAAGGATTGCAAAGAAATATTTTGAGGGTCTCTGATATTCTTCTGATAATTCTCCTTGAACTAGCCCATCATTTCACCAAGTTCTCATACATTCTCCTCAAAGCTATCCTTAAGTTCAACATCTAGAGCACATAGATTATTCTTTATTTTCAGTATATCATTCAAATAGTGTTTTAGGGCATCATCAATGTCGCTGATATAATCACGGTAGATCCTTTCTTTCCATTCCAAGGATTCTTGCCAAGTAAGATCAATTTCCTTAGGATGTACTACCAATTTTTCGGTCATCAGAATGGCAGGGTTCAATGTTGTGAGCTCTGTAACCTCCTTTGAAAGCACAAATATGCTCCCATGTTCTTTCCTAACTTGCTGTAGCTCAGCTAACAATTCCTTTCTTTTATTCCAAATATTCACATACAACACCCTAAACTTAGTAATATAACTGACACCAGTTCTATACATTTCATCTATCCATTCAATGACAGCTTTACAATATCCTAAAGTACCTTTGATCTTTTTCACAGTATCTGGATCGAGTCCTTGCACATGTGAACCTGAAGCCTCCCCAATTGCAGGATTTATAATAGATGAAATGAAATCCTTCAATGACTGCGCTTGGGATTGTAGCTCCAGGTTCTTTTTCTTCTGTTCTTGAGCCCTCTTAATCAACACATGGACTGAAAAGTCAGCATGGTAAACATCCCCTTCTAAAGTAGAAGGTCCCATATCCACATGACTGATCTTATAATCCATTTCTGTTATGTCACTTGCATTTACATCTTTAATAGGATCAACGATCTCTAGGAGTTGGTGACTAGATATAGGATCGGAAATGATCTGAGACATTCGCTTGGTCTTTTTAGGCTTGTGAGAACTTTGTAGCAGCAGTGCAATTGTATCCATCTCACTTGAAACAGGGGTGGACACTTTCCTTTTCTTCTCTACCTCTGTCTTCAGCCATGCTGGACAGGTTTTTTCAAGCCTTGACTCTTTATTAATAGTGTTGGGGGTATTTTGCATAGGAGAGGAGGGGATTTCAAGCAAATCAAAAAAAGAATGATCATCAATTATCTGTTGATAAATACCTTCAAAATCAACAAGGGGAGATTTCCCTCTGGGTGGCACAATTCTATCATCCTGCTCACAAGTTGATTTTAGTCTAGCAGTGGTTTCTTCAGGTTTCTCCTTATCACCACTTGACTGAGAACCTCGGGTTGGCAACCTATCTACAGACTTGGCTGTTGATGCTGGAATAGGGGAAGAGGAAACTGCTCCTTGCTCTCTATGGGATGATGACCTTTGGCTTTGTGAGGAGCTGACATGTTGTTTCCACTTGCCATTTAACCAGTCAAATGTTCTTCTTGACACTGGAGCAGTGCGAACCATAAGGTCTGAGACCTCTTCTTTGGATCAATCAACTTCTGTGGGGGCCACATTGGCAAGAGTATGACATTTTGGGTCCAAAATGACCTCATCTTCAATCACATCATCAAGAACGTTAAAAGAAACACCAATAGTATGAATTTGCTTCAAAGAAAGCCTCGTGAAACCTCTTTTAAAAACTTCAACATCATCCAAACAATCTTCCTAGAAGTCCTCGAGCTCAGGTCGATACATGTAACCTTTGGCTCCATACAAATTATGCTTCACATATCCCTTGCTATCAAAACTATTTCTAGATGATAGAGATTGAAAATGAAACTTCTCTAGAATTGTTCCCACAACCTTAGCGGCACCATTTGTTTTGCAGGAGAAATGAGGTGTGGACAACGGGAAGGAGTACTCTTTCTTTCCCATGTTCAGATATTTAACATTCACTACAGCCATCTGACGACAAACTTCCAGGAAAACAATATAATCAAATGGGAACTGAGGCAATTTCAGCGGAGCCTTCTCAAAACTCCCAATTCTAAGGTCTGTGAACCTATCGAATTGGGTGTAGAAACTTCATCACAAAAGCAACAGAGTCATGGGAAATCCGTAGACCAAGGTTTCCTTCCAATTTTCTAACCATACCCATCAAGAATGCATCATTGGCACGGGAAAAAGCTTGCATACCCTTACGCACGGTGAGTTGGGGAAATTTCCGGTAGATGGGTGCAAATGCAGGGAGAGGATGATGCAATTCCAACCCCGACCAAGCAGACTCTAGACTAGCTAGTATGAAAATCAGATATGAACACATGAAAGGCAAGGGACTGACGGAAATTCCACAATTGTTCATGCAAATGGTAGCTAATGATAGAAGCCCAGTCAATAAAACTCCCGGGAGCACAAATTAGGAGAATAAAATGACACATCTAGAACTCAAAAGAATCATTGCATGTTTTCCCTACAACATGATGCAGGAGGACTATAATCTTTGCAACTTCATCGTTAAAGTGTGTTCTTTTCAATTTGGCGGGCAATTGAGACTTACCTCCTTTTTCAGACTTTAACCAATTTTTGGCAATGCGATTCATACACCAGTCTCCATGCGTTCTGAAATACTCCTCCCCAGCTAGAATGGACGTCTTCAGAAGATTTTCTCTCAAGAAGGTACAAAGCGCGAGAGATGCTTTCAGCATTAATCCGTGCTACAACCCTACCTCCACCTGCCCAGATTTCTTGTGTCTCTGGGTTGTATCTTTCAAAGCATGCAATGATTAAATCTACACAAGGCACGATAGTCTGAAAACCAACTACGAAAGCCAAGCCACACTGAAGAATTCTTTCCCGCAACAGAGCTCTCTCCCCTCCTTCAATCTCTTGTAGGAAAGTCTCTAGGTTCAATTGTTCTACTTTTGTGTCTCACACACCTGCCTAGTGGTTTTGTATCACACTCTGCATGGACACAAGCTAGATAATGCACTTTGTGAAAACTCAAAAATGAGAGCTGGTTCAAAATTATCCGCCATCCCGTCTGTGTCCTCGAGTGATGTGACATGCCTTAAATGTTGCATTTACTTCGCCTTTCAAACTGGTCCTTTATTTCGGCTTGTTCCTGCTGACAAGGCAAACATGTTAGTCCATACAACAACTTGACACAAAGGCGACACCCCAAGACCTAGGTGAGACTGACAAGTCGCTCAGTCCGGAAAAACATGAACTTATGAACCTACAGTTGAGACTTACAAACTTTCCACAACTCCCGCTAGAGCGACCAAAGCACCAGACAATGGGAGATCGGGCGATCGAGCGATCAGATACTTTCGAAACTTCCTAACTCTGCGACAAGCTTGGAGAAGAGACACATTGCGTGACAAAACTTTGAAAACCCATAAAGTTCGCGACAGGGAGCTTGAAAAAACAGAGCGATAGGGAAACACTTAGAAAAATTTTGGATGGCGGTTCCAAAATTAAAAAGGGGGCAACATAACTGAACTACCAAAAATGGTACTGCCAAATATTGTACTTACTAAAAATAGTAAGTCCTGAAAACATCACCAAAAAGATTACTCTTCGGACCCTGTGGGTGAACTCAGAAAACCCAAAAAAACCCTAAAATCTTGACAACTGCCTCGAACTTACTAAAAATAGTAAGTTCGGAAAACTTCTCTGAACTAAATGCATGTCACACCCTGTGAAGCTCTCGGAAAACCCAAAAGGAATCCACAATCTAAATTGTAGAATTCCAACTCGTCAATAATCAAACAGCTCCAAACCCTAATTTATGCTTCCAGTTAGCCTACAGGTCTCCAAAATAGGCTAATGGCCAATTGAACTTCTCATCATTGAGAAGGGGACATTACACAAGGGTCACCACTTTTCACTATAACCTTTCTAAGCCAACTTGATTGTGTTTTGAATAAGAAAGATATTATCTCCTAAGGGCCGACCTGGTTGTGCAATTGAACATTTCTCTTGCAAATTTAAACCTTGGCGCCAACACTTATCCTTATCCATGATCAACTAGAAGAATTTCGGACCTTTCGATGAGCAAAGGAAGGCGGGTCGGGGTTTTGGAGGGTCAAAGGAAGTCATGTCGGGGTTTTGCATGGGCAAAGGAAGTGATGCCAAGGTTTCAAGGAGGCAATGGAAGTCATTTAAAATCGCCATCTCCAGCTTGTTCCCATCAACTTCTCCATTAATTCGGCCCTTTTACTAATTTATGCCATGTTAATGAGCAAAGGCAAGGTTGTATTCAAGGTGAGGCACAAGAATTGCTTAAGGTTTTTGTTCTCCATACGTCTAAGTTCATCAACTTACCTCCAAACGGACTCCTTGCATCTATATCCGACCTCTTGGATGCTGAGGAAAATGTTTTCTAGGCCATGTTGCTCGTTGAAAGATCAAAATCACTGCTTGACAAATGCACTAAATCATAATTCATGAAGAGCAAAGACATTTTCGGACTTCTTGGAAGGCAAAGTAAGTCATTTTGGGCCTCTAAGAGGGCAAAGGAAGTGATGTTGCTCTTCCAAGAGGGCAAAGGAAATTTTCCTATACTTAGCCAAATTTTGCCCATGCAACTTGCTTCTCTATAAAGTGCAATCAGACCTCTTGGATGGCAAAGAAATTTTTTTATACTTAGTGAAATTTTTATCCAAGGGACTTACCTCTCAAACTTCCTTTCCTATCTTGCTCAAATTGATATTACTTGACACCTTCCATTCAACCTTTTGCTACCTTAGGTTTTGATCAGTTGGATCGACAGTCATACATTAACCCTAGTCACTCAAATGCAAGAGAAGGAATGCTACAAGACATCAAATGCTCATCCTTGATCAAAAGGTTTTCTATGTTGATCGGGGTTTCTATGAGGTCAAAGGAAGTGATTGCCAATGCCTTGGAAGAGCCATTTGAAGAGCAAAGGAAGCGACTTCAGACTTTTTCACTGGCAAAGGAATTTTTCCTATACTTAGTCAAATTTCGCTCAAGACACTCATCTCATATCTCACAAGCCAATGATGATGGTCAAATAGAATGATCATCATATAATCATTCATTTCCTAAGCTTTGACAACTGACTAACTTCACTTAATCAAGAGAGAGAGAGACTTGACTTGATTTCCTCCTGGACACTTGAGAAACTACACCTCCTCAACGCAAAGGCTAATAGCAAAAGACTCTACCACTATCCTAGAAAGCAGAAAAAAGTGGGGGTCCCTATTTGCAATGGGGCGATGTGTGAAAACGTCACAACAACATCCAATTTTGAATTGCTAGTTTGCTGATTTTTAGACATTAATGAAAGTTATTTGTGATACAACAAATGGGTATGTTTGCATTGTGATTTTAAGACAATTTTACAATCTAGATATCAAACACTTTGATGAAATATTGTATTTCCAATTCTGAAAGTATATCTAAAATATTACTGGTTGTGGGTATTTTTGAATATTGTAATTTGAAGAGTTATTTTGTTTATTTATTTTCTGCAAATTAGATTATTTTCAATGCCCTTCTTTGTATCTTTGTCTACTTCTTTAAACAAACTCAAATAGAAAACAAAACAAAAAAAACAAGGGTGTATATTACATTCAATTTTACAAATCAAGTTCTCAAAATTCCTTTCCTCAAAATTTACAAAGATTGCAGTATCATCTACAAACAAAATATTTAAGAGTTCGTCCTGATCGGGGAGGGTAAGTCCTTTGACCTTTATTTCATTTGTCTTCTTTCTTAGGAAATAAAAGATAGCATTGGAGACAAGCACAAAGAGAGGTGCCAGTGGACAACCGTGTCTTATTAATCTTTGTAGCCGGAAGGGTTCAAAGAGAGAATCATTTATATCAACTTGAGCATAGCATTCTTGAATAAGACATTTTCTAGTCAAACCAAGTTTTTTCTTAGTCAACGAATTTGTGGGTTTGTTCTTCTTAGAAAATAACATGCTAGTTTTAGCAATTTGCATGGTGTTGTCTTGTGAAGAAATCACGTATAGAATCGAGAAAACCTTACCCACCCCTCCCCCACTATACCTCTCCTCCTGCCATAGAATAGTAGAGCCCCACCCCAAGGCGAACATACCGAGACCCGCAATTCCTCTTGGCTTCCCTTTTATTCCTTCGGAAGGAAGAGGCTTGGGCTCCTACACCTTCCCACATTCAACCCAGCCCTATAAAAACTATGAGGGGTGCTGCTTCTTCTCCACGACATTTTTTTATATAAATCATGTTGTTTCTAGTTCGTGTGTTGTCTTTGGGCATCTTCTGATCTACATCAAGGATTTCTTTCACCCGAAACAAGTTTTTGAAGAATTTTTTGGCAATTTTTTTCGAAAATTGTGTATTTTCAGCATTGTCTAGGGTTTCCCGATGGGATCCTATTTTTTGAATGATTTTTTTGATAAATAATGAGTTTTCTTTTCAATGATAGGCAATGGATTTGAGAGTGTGATTTTTTGCATTCCTTGCACTTTTTTTTACAAAATTGTGGATTCTCCAAATGCTTAGGGTTTTAGACAAGTTTTGGACAAAATCGTGATTTTTTAGCAAAATTTTAGTGCCTAGGGCATATTTTTTCAACATTTTCCAAAATATTGCAGAATTTTTTTTTAAATTTGTGGGTTTTGTTCGCTGTTCTTGTTTTACAAAATTATCCTAAATGTTTTAGTGGTTTTTTCACATAACAAGTTTCTTGTTTTCTGTGTTTTTGGATTGTGTGAGGGATGACTTCATTGACCAACATCATGTTCGAATGCAGCCAGAGGTTCACTAACAAAAATGACAATACCTAGAAATAGAGGATGCTCACAATTTTTGAGTATTGTTGCCTTGATTAGATCATCCTCAGTACTAACACCCGACCATATTGGGAAAATGGTGTCTCAACCTTGCTTTTGCATAAGGTTACTATTTATAGTAAGTTTTCACTTGAACACAAATTAGTCCGAAATTTTCCACAAAGCTTCGGATTGGCTAGATAAGCATGCCAGTAATTTTCTGTTGCAAGATCATGTCTAGATATGAAGATATTAAAGTTTTTGTTTTTGAAAGTTGCGAAGGAAAGTTTCAGAGTCAATTTTGAGGGCCTTACAGGCTCTGAAACAGCCCAAAAGTGTTTGTAACCAACATGGTGGGTTGTAGTTCAATAGAGCACGTTCCAAGCTTTCTGGTGCTTCAAACGGTTTGTCAATTGGACACCTGGTTCAAATGTTATGGCCTCTAGAAGTTGGGTCTCTTGAAATAGGAAATATAAAAATGTGTAAAACACATAAATGAGTCGTAAAATAGAGCTACACATAGTGCGTGTGTTGACACATTATAGGGCATCTTGGATTGGAGATAAGTTGGGTGCCACTTTTTGAGTGGTTTTAGCTCATGGTTTTGTAATACTGTTTGACGCTTTCATGTATTGTATCTCCTATATATTAGGTGTATGAGATGGAGGTTGTGTGTTAAGAGTCGTACAGTTATTGAGTTACCTATGGATCTTTGGTTGGTGATACTCTTGTGAAAGTCTGACTCTACAAGCATATTGCATTCTGTTGTTGATTTTTGAATAATATTTTGGGCAGCTTTTCAACTGTGGGGTTATTTTCCGAAAAGGGTTTTCCCCACGATGTCTTCTGTTTATTGTTAATCTATTTGCATGTTGTATATCTCCTTTTGTATATGTTTCTTATTCTATAATAGTTTATGATTTGTAAGAAAATTTGTATTATCTCCCCCACTAGATTAGTGTTATGAAGCGTTTTCCGCACCTTAGCTTCCTTTTAGACCAACAATTGCAGGTAAGGGCTGAGACAAGTTTGCTAACGTAATCATGAAGTTGTTATGCTCGCTAAACTATCCACCATAGATGAAATGCTTCCAGAGATTCCTTTTGGTAAATCATCTCCAAAAATTTGGAAACACCTCTAAGATCAGCACGAGATGCCAAATAGAGGGAGGGCCTTCTTCTTGAAGAATATGTTATTCTTGATCGTAATGGATGACAAGATGTCTTTGCAGGATCATTTGATGAAGATCAAAGGCATTTGTGATTAGTTAGCAGCTATTGGTCACACAATGGAATAAGAAGACATGCTGGTTATAACACTTCAAAGCTTTCCACAGTTTTATGAGCATGTCATAGAAGCACTTAACATCACGTCTACCGGTGTTGACCTCCAGCTTGATGATTTGTGCAACAAACTCTTGCAATAGAATAGATGGAAGTAGTTTGGTAGTAGCAATGATTCATTGAGTCTAGAACAAGCTGTGTAGCCAAGGACAAGGGCAAAGGCAAGTGGCTAGGTTGTTTGATCAAAAATCCAACTAGGAAGGGCCTCCGCTAAAGGCTCATGTTGTAGAGCATTTTGAGTAGGATTCAACATTCTATGCTTTTATGGCCAAACAACTTGTAGATCACTCCAAGTCTTTTGTATGATACATTGATGGTAGAGTGTCCTATCATTTTACACACATAAAGGATTGGTTAACTGAGTATACGATTGGCTTAGATTCAATGATCTTCGGTGGTGATGAGTATATAGTTGTTGGCAAAGGCAATGTTTATATATCCTCCAGAGGGGAAACTCTTATTTTCTTCAATATATACTATGTTTCAAGCATGGAGTTCAATTTGCTTTCTGAGTCGTATTATGTGCCATTGTCCCAATTTGGATGCCATTTTTAGCACACCTAAGTACCATATTGTTGACAAGGAGTCCAAAAAAACCATTGCGCTTGGCATAGGAGATCATGATTTGTATAGACATGTTGACATTGGAGAGGTTTAGGAATGTGCATTGGCTATAAAGAGTTCATTTGCTATTAGTACTCTTTGACATCAGGTTGGCTCAAGAGAATATGGTTGAAGTTTTGCTTGAGATCCAGTAGCAGATATAGGGTGTTTGCAGAGCTTTCTAGGTAGGGAAGTAGCACAAAAATCCTTTTTTAGAAGGACGGGCTTGGAGAGCACAAAAGGTCCCTTAGCTGGTTCATGCAAATGTATGTGGACTAATAAAGACAACATCGATCACTAGTGCTAGGTATTTTCTCTTGTTTGTAGATGATTATAGTAGGAAAATGCAGGTGTTTTTCCTAAAAGCAAAATCACAAGTGTTTAACAAATTTCAAAAGTTTTGGGTAGATGTAGTTTACACTGTCATGCACTTTCTCAACAAGTCTTTGACATAGGCAGTGGAGGAGAGGACCCTAGATGAAGCATGGTTTGGGAGAAAATCAAGAGTGAGCCATCTTAAGGTTTTTGGTTCTATTGGATATGTTTGTATTTAAGATGCCAAGAGAACCAAACTCGACTCCAAGAGTCAGAAGTTAGTGCTCATAGGGTACAATGACAATCATAAAGCCTGCATACTGATTGATGTGGACACTAACCTTTTGACATTCAATAGGGATGTGGTGATTGATGAAGAAGTTGAGTTTTTTCAGCTCTATTTTGGCATCTAGAGTTTTGAAGATCAACCTCTGAAGGCTAAAGATTTAGGTGTTTAGATTCCTTTAGCTACACTTGAAGAGAGGTATTTTAACGATCCTGAACATGTGGAATCTCCTAGGTAGGTACGTGAACCTGTGCTTGAAGATTTTCTTTAGGAGAAACTGGATCAGCATCTAGATATAATACTAGGAAGCCCAAGTCATGATGAGATCACATTGATTTGTATGGAGGGGTTTCTACAAAGAGACCTAGGTGGTGGGAAAAACTCATTGGTGATGTTCGGGATGATGAAATAATTTAGGGTAGATCATCTAGAGGCAAGAGCAAGTAGAGCACAATTAACTTTTCTTTATTGCCAACATTCAAAGTGTTTATGGGCCTCAAGATTTTGCAGAGGTGAAAGGTAAATTTGAATGGGAAAAGGCTATGGAAGCCGAATATCAAAGTCTTATGAAGAATAAGACTTGGGTTCTTTTAGATCTTCCACCTGTGAAGAAACCCATTGGCTGCAAATGGGTGTACATAGTAAAGTACAAAGTTGATAGTATGCTTGACAAGTACAAAGCATGGTTGGTGGCTACAGGATTCTTGTGGAGAGAAGGTATTGATTATGAGGAAACCTTTAGTCCTACACAAAGATGAGCACCATCCTCTTGGTCTTGGCCATGACAACACGATTTTGCTAGAAAATCTATCAAATGGATGTAAATAGTGCCTTCGTCAATGGCGACTTAGAGGAAGAAGTATACATGACTCAGCCTCAGGGATTTCAGGTTATAGGAAAGGAGCATGAGGTATGTAGATTGACAAAGGCTTTTTTATGGCCTAAAACATGCACTCTGGCCATGGTGCATAAAGATTGACATATACTTGGATGTTTCAAATAAGTCCCTCAAATCCTAACCTATACATCAAAAGAATAGGTAATGACATTATGGCCTAGGTGCAGAGGTTTGGCAAACAAGTGGTGGTATTTTTATTCTTAATCTAAATATGCTAGGAGTTTGCTAGATAAATTTAGAATGACATATTTTAAGATCTTATCTACACCTATGGAGAAAGGGCTAAAGCTTTCACCCTAAGCAAACTCAAAAGTAATCAATTAGTCACTAGACTTGATTTGAGCCATGCTATGAGTTATATTTCCAGATTTTTGACAACACCTAAGGAAAAACATTGGGTTGCAATGAAGAGGCTTCTAAGATGTGAAAGGGACACTTGACTTTGGCATTCTGTATAGTAGAAGCAAAGATCCTAGGCTTGTTTGGATCATAGATTCAAATTGGACAGGTTCTGTTGATGACGAAAAGTCCACTTTTGGGTATGTTTTTCAGTCTTGGTATGGTTGTAGTCATATGGACCGATAAGCAGTAGGTAGTAGCTCTCTCCTTGATAGAAGCAGAGTGTTAGGGAACTATCAAAGTAGCATGTGAGGAAATATGGGTAAAAAGGATGCTTTCAGACATGCAAATGTTTTAACCAGGTCCTTCACTCTTGTTTTGTGACAATCAAGGGGTGCTAAAGTTGGCCAAGAATCCAGCCTTCCATGAGCATACGAAACATGTGGAGCTTCATTGTCATTTCATACGACAACTTGTAGAAGATGGTCAATGATGTTGCAATACATTTTAATTGAGATTGCAAATATTCTTACCAAACTCTTTGTGTCTTGAAAAAATTGTGAAATTTTGGGATAAACTTCGTGTAGTTAACAAATGCCCTTTTGTTTTACAAAGAAAACAAGCTTTTAGACCACCTAGGATCTCAATTTTACAAATTATTGGTCTTCCACCTAGTTTAATGTCTGGGTATTTCAACTCTAGGAGAGAGCGATACAAGAGCTCTCACATCCAAATGGGTAAGATTAGCTCTGGATTCTTCCGTAATGGCCAAGATTTTTTCATTTAAAATATTTGGAGACCAAGAAACCATTCTGAAAATTGGCTTTCTCACATTCCAAAATTGTTTGTTTAAATCCCTCTTCTGCATAGAATGGTTATTAAAATATATGACAAATAACCCTTATGAATAATTCTATAGAATGAGGCATGCAGGCCTAATTTTTTGCCCCAAATATCCATTCATAAAAAAATTTCCTACCAGAGAGGTTATCCCTTTCAACAACAACAAAGGAAACTGCAATATTTTTTAATCTAGCTTCCTCTTTAGCAACAATTGAGAGCATAGAATTATTTGGCTCAACAAACAAGGTTTTCAAGGGAGGAGGAGGCAACTTACCTTCCTTCTCTTGCAAAGACTCCGTTGCCACACACCAAAACCTTGAACCTCGCTTCTTCTAGAATTCTCTCAGGCTCATCTCTTACCAAAACATCACGAAAACACTTTTTCTCCCTCTCATCACTGACAATAGCATTAATATCATCTTCCTTCAAGGGCTCTGACTCATGACCCTCCATTACATCGCCACCCCCTAACAATAATTCCCGGTATGTCCCAGGCACCTAAGGCTAGCAGGAAAATAACTATAGCCAATACAAAAAAAATAAAATTAAAAACATAGAACAAAGGGAAACAAACAAAGACACCGAAAAAGCCACCCCACATAGTGAGAAAAAGGACTGAGGTTTTTGGAGCAGCAAAGAGCACAAAGAGCAAGACAAGGACCAGATGGAGAGCAGCAAAGGCCAACAATGGAGGCTGACTATTCATCTTCCTCAAAGGACTTCAGAACTTTCTCTGCCTTGTTCTTGGATGAATTTTTTAGAATATGAGTTGAAGCAATAACAACAATATTTGTTTGGTGCTCTTTAATGTCATTTTGGTAACTTGCCTCATGGTTTATTGGAAACTGTCAATTTAAATTTGAAATCTTCAACCTTCAATGGTTATTGGTTGCTTCTATCCTGTAGAACTCAGGCTGGATTTTATGCAGTATTTGAGTTTACACATGGCAGCAGCAGATGTTTCATTCTGTGCTATTTCAACAGCTCCAGTGCTTGTGTTACAAACAAATAATGAAGAAGTTCAAACAGGCATGTCATCTGTATTTCTCAAATTTGTGATGGTTTTAGCTTTCTAATTCTGTAAAAATAATGATGCTGTGTTTTTTTAATCTTAGTAGCTTTTAGTTTTCCATATTCTGCCAGCATGTCGTATGTACATTACCTTGTTCATGTGCTCATGAGATTGAGAAAAAAGAAATCAGCATAATTTATCTTTAACTGTCAGGCACACAAAGTGTCTCGCCATACTTCAGAAAACAAGCTCTCGAGCATCAACATCGGAAAGAGTGCTTTGCCGCCATGGAGAATATATTTGGGAAAGACTCAGTGCAGGGCGATTTTATAGCAATTAACTTTTTTGCTCTGGTTATCCCTCAATTCCTATATCCCACATTATTTCATCTGGAAAAATATGTAGGCTAGCATTCAAAGGCAAACTATTAGCATTAAAGGCTTGCAGTTTTTAATTTTTCGCTTACATGTCTTGTATCACTTGAAAGTTCATGTTACATGTAAAGAGTAACATATTTACTATTTCATTTTGCAGGAAGGATGGCATCTCGCCGAGCTTTTTCAAGTACCTTGTGTTGTCGCAGCTCCATATGTTGTTCCCTACAGGTTGGCTTTGATTAAAAATACATCGTTTTCTAGTCATGATCTTTCTTTTGTGTTGCCATTACAGAATGTTTTGTGCATTTAGTAATGCCTGTTTCATAGGAGAAGAAAACTTTTGCAAACATATTTATTAAATGAGAAAAAAAACCTAGTCTTTATATGGGCAACCTAAAACTTGGAAGGAAAGGAAATTGAAAACTTATAAGGGATTTACCGTTGCTACTGTAGTCTGTGTTTTCAACAATGTTATTCTTCAAGAAATGCAAATATTTGTCTCTTTTCCTCCAAAACGCTCATACATTTAAGCATGTCACTGGGGGCTTGACCCTGCTATATTTTTGGGGATGGATGACACCTTGAAAAAAATCTCCACGAATCCCTGACAGACTTGAAACACAAGTTGATGGCTAAGGGATGTCCGTTGGATGTTTGCCCGGTAAACCCCACGAAGAGGATGCCTAGACCTTCCTCAACCAATTGTGGAACATGTAGGCATCTAGCCCATACCAGAAAACGGAGTTGAATTTAAGAGGAGATAATGCATTAGCATATTGTCCTTAACCATCTCCCCTCCATATCCAGCAAAGAGGTGTACATGGAAGGTAAAACTGGACAATATTGTCAAACCTGTTGTTGTTGTACCTGGTTTCATGAAGTACAATGTTGAAGATCTTAGATAAATTAGTCTTATCTTAATACTCAATGGTTTTTTCATGCAACGTTGGGTTTCATAAATATTTCTCTGTAATTTCTTCTGTTCACTTTAATATTAGCAGCAATGAAATGCAATCTTTTGACTGATATGGTGTGCAGTTCAGTCAATGGAGTCAGTATGCAGAATTTTGTATTGTTAAATGAAATGTAGATATTATAAGACGGGCATATATAGATATTTCTCAGTTTGCTGGTTTCTATCCTTGTGTATTTTTCTGTTGTAATCTTTTTGGAGTCATAATTTTTGCTGTCTAATAGCAGTGTTTCTCCGAGTTTCAGGGATAGAGTGTAGGAGTGCAGGGACAAGGTTTCAGGAATGGGAAAATTTTTCCTAAATTTTGGGGATGGCAGGGGGACTGCTCTGTCTCTCTCTCTCTGTCTACATGGGCATGCACACACAAATATATAAAAATAACCATAGTTTACACAAAATGTACAACGTACAGAATTGAGAACACACTACAGCTGATAATTGATAACAATGTTAACTGTTAAATCATAAAATAAATCTGCTATATATGAATATCATAGTAGCCTTGCATTCCAAAGTTTCAAAGTTCAAATTACAAAGGGTCTGAAAATTTCAACTGGAGTCTACAAGTGACAAAATTCAAAATGACAAAAATGGAATGCCAAAATAATACATCCTTGGCTGGTCTTTGCTTGAGCGACAAGTTCAGAAAGGGTAGCATTGCGAAATTTACCTACCACAACCACGCACTAGAATGCATTTATGCATCATACAGGGTACACAGTACATACATATGCTTTCCCACCCCTTAAAATTATAGATTAATCTTTCATTTGTTTTCAGTGCTTCATTTATTTGATATGTTAACCCTATGATATGTGGTTAAATGAAGGTAGCGCATAGCATCTATGCCCTTAAATAACATTTAAACACTGCTTGCCAAAGATAGTTGGGTCAGTTAGCTATTTGTTACTTTCTCTTTAAAAGTCTACATAAATGATTAATATGTCAAATAATCCATGTGCATGATATGTCTTGACTTTTGTATTGCCCTACAATGTGATAGACTGTTGGTATTGTAAATGATATTCAAATTTATGTTCAAATCTGAAGTTGTATAATATTGTTATTCTTTTACTGATATTTTCTGTTGCTTCTTATGTCACAGGTTGCTAAAGATAACATTAATTATTTTCTATGCCTCTACAGCATTTCATTGACATGTACTTATAGAAAATGCCCACCGATCAAGGCATGCCTTGACCGGTCATGTCTTTTGAGTCTTTGACATGCTCTTGATCAGTGCATAGGCACCGCTTCACTTAATTGTTATACCGATAACTATCGGTCACGTCATTTAACATATTAAACCGATTACCAATCGGGTCACGTCAAATAGTATAATTAACCGATTAACAATCAGTCACGTCAAGTAATATAATCACCCAATAAACAATCGGGTTATGTCAAATAATAATCATCAGATAACTGATCGGTATAATGTGAGATTAGGATGATAACTATTATAGTTATCATATGATATCATCAATCGATGCTATCATATGATAGCTATGATAGTTATCATAAATCTGGTCTGATCTTATTACAATCACAGCATGAGTAATATGATCATAGTATGATCGATTATGCATATAAGATGATTATAACAAGTTCATTTATTTAATCATGAGGTCTACATTTAGATTGTAGTTATATCGATAAGGTAGATGATTGAATGAGAGATAAATGAAGTCTCTCATTCAATCATTTATCTTACCGAAGCTACTAAGTTTCAACAAGTATAATCTAGAATCTACATTTTCCTCATTGCTTGAAGAAGTGGATGGATATGGCACATAATGTGTTAGGAATCTTCTTATATGCATAGGTGTAACTGACAAGAATTGGAATTTTTATTTTTTCCAGTCTAGAGTGTCTGCGTGGAAGAGATGACTTAGATGAAAACAAATGACATAAACAAGATTGCAACAAGTATGATAGACATGAATCCTTATAAAATAGTAGCTGTTGGCAATCAAATAAAGAAAGCTGTGGAAATGTATCTCCTACAAAAATCTAGAATCAAGATTGGTCTACTAAATTCAGTGGACCAACTAGGGTAGGGACCAAAAAGTGAGTACATGAATGAGTGGCATTGTTAGCAAAATTGTGCTCTGTTGTTAGTCCTGAGGACCCTGTGGAAAGCAGAAAATAAATGTTCAAAGGAATGTTGAGGTGTTGAATTTTTTTTATGTATGCAACAAAATGTACTAGCTAATAAATATTGAGATGGAACTGCTAAATTGCGAAGAAATAATAGTAGAATGAACTTTGAATAATATAAAGATAATAGCAGGAACCCCAGTTCAACATGCAATTAATGATTTTTGTACTGCCTTGCTCAGGTAAATAAAATGTAGGGGAAGAGTGGAAACCTAAGTAGTAATGCTATAAGATCAAAGTTAAAAGTGAAGCCTGTGGAGCACTTATATTCTATAACATGGTAGCATAGACAGTATCATTGAACATCAACTGTCTTGTAAGCAATTGGACTAGGTCTATGTACAAAAGAGAATGTGATTTGTATGGCATGTAATATAGTACGTGTAGAAATTGAACGTCATTGATAGTGGCTTTGAAAGATCTCCTTGTAGATAGGGGAGCCAGCGCTTTGAAAGATCTCCCTGTAGATAGGGGAGTCAGCTGCTAGTGGTAGGTAATTGGGTTGCAGTTCTTGATACAAAACCTAAAGGGTGGGGTAGGTTGCCAACTTCCTTGACTCGATGTTTATAGAACATCATAATTATACATAATTAATACAATGACTCATATGCTAAGCTTGTTTCAGCACAGAAGTCAAAATCATGAAGCTAATCACATGCAAAAGACATGAAACAATTATTGGCACAAATTGCCTAGTCGGTAGGTTGTCTTATCACTAGCTAGGTGTATTTGAGAAACTACTGACATGGAGACTTTTTCTATTTTACACCTTGTCATATTGCAATATCACAATTCTCAATGATTGCCTGCCTGAGTTACCATGCATATGTTGCTCATGCACACTGTTTGATGAACAGAAGGCTATTTTACCAAGTCTTTTTTTGGATTAATGTCTCTTATTGTATACTATTATTCATGTTGATGATATGCATATTCCAAGCATTAATCTTTTTTCCTCTTATAAGGAAGCTGTTTTTGCTACATCTGGTTCTTCATTTTGGCTTAAAAGGTTTTCTTCTGTGTAAACTTATAACATTAAATTGTGTACGTTGTAACTATTGCAAATTGAAATGTAATGAATTTGACCGTTACAGTAATAGGATCATTGAGTAATAAAATTCTATTTATGAACTCAATATCATAAGTCCGTGTACCATATTTTCTTAATTCTTGATGGATTTATCAAATAATAACATAGGTTCTTGACTTATCATCCTAATGTTCATTGACAATGGCACTAGTGACTGCAATTTCTAGTCTAGACAGTGGTACTTGATGTTCTTCAGTTTTCCTCTGTGGTTGCTCTTTGCTCTTTGGGTTTTTGTTCCCCTTGGCTGTTTTTACCTATTTCCTGACCACTTTTTTGGGTGGTCTCTTGTTGTTTTGTAATTTTTTTACTGTTCTTCTTTCCCTTGGTGGGGCCTTTCGAGGTTTCTCTTCCTTGAACTTTCTATTGTATAATTCTGTTCTCTTGAGTCCCAGTGACCTACTTTTAGTTATCCGTGGATATTATTATAATTTCTTTATTTCTATTATTATATTCGCCTTTGATCATTATTGCTTGTTTCTTTGACATTTGTCTCTCATTTTCTGAATATGTAAACCATCTCTTCCTTCCTGAGTTGTAGACTGTAGATAATATGCTCATTGAAAGTGCTTTTGGATTCAACTGTCTTTTTTGAAATATTTTGGGTATTAAGCTCAACGATCCATTATCAGGATGAGGAGAATAACATTTTCTTTTTCATTTTACAGTTCTCCATCATCATTTGAACGCAGATTCAAAATTGCACATCCATTATTGTATGAACAACTTCAAGAAGATAGTCCTAATAAGGTAGTTCTATAAACTTGAACTTATCATTTAGATATTATACTAACTCATTTGATGCTAATTTTTTTTTCAAGTTAAAAATATTTTTGGAGTTCAGAAAGAAGTCCAAGGCTTTCTTACTTCCTACAATGTATCTTGCATATAGTGCGTTATGTATAGGAAACAAAACATGGAAACACGGTGACTGATGAAATTTGAATAATGTGAACCCACTTCTATTTGAAATTGCACATGAAGCACATAAGAAGTATTCCACATTTAATGAATGGTTTATAGGCCGACCACATGTTGTTGAGTTTAATTCTTGTTTGTGGCAGATAGAGACAAACTAGTAATAGCCTATGATGCTGTGATTCTAGGTATTCTTGACTTCTCTGACCTTATTTTTGGGTTGTTGCTCTTGTACTTGCACTTGTGCTGCTATGTATGTACTTGTACTTTGTTGCTTTCAATATGAGTAAAGCTTAAGCCTTAAACATTCAAACGGATGTATAATAGGAAGGATTTCCCTTGCATTTAGAGAGCTGCATATGCTAAGAGCTTGTTTAAAACTAGCTAGTACAAATAGAAGTCATTTCTGTACAGTTCAGAATAATGTGAGAAATATTTAAATATTGGGACATGAAATTTATTAAATGATTTGGAAGTTCATCTTAAGACTTTTCTACCAATCACCTTCCAGTTGGTATTAAAATAATATTTTATAATGTTTAATGCTCAATATTCTTGTAATATAGTCGATAAGATCATTTTATGATCTTTTGCAGTTTCTTTTTAGAAACTTGCCATTTTTTGTAAATCTTGTATTCTATAAGAGACTCTATCTCTTCTGTAAATATACAATCTAATTTTTACCAATTACTTAGTGTAATATGGTATCAGAGCCGAAATAAAATTTTGAAATTTTTTCTTCAAAGTTTTTAAAAAGATTTTTCAGGCCTATTTAAAACCCTTTTGCAAGTGTCGTTTATCCTCAGATCGACGGCTAGGGTTTCTGATTCGACGTGATTTAAACAATAGCGACCTCTTGGTGTGTGCCCCGCATGGCTCTTCCACGACCTGCAACTCGTGTGATTCTTGTTTTAAGCTCGCGATTTCTTTGTGCAGACTGTGACCTCTGTATTCTTTCTGGGCGACGCAACGCAACTTTTTTTTTTTCTGCGATTGTGTTTCATGGTGACCTCCCGCATTTTTATTTCGCGACTTCTGTTGCAGGTCTCTTTCTACGTTCGTGGCTCTGCATTTTCTGCATGCGACCTGCATTTTTTCCTTCTGCACGATCTATTTTTTTCTTTTCTTCTATCGCGACTCTCTGCCCTAGGCGACGGATTTTTTGTGGATTTCGGCAGTTTTTTAAACATCCGGGCTGGCCACGATCTCTATTTTGCGCGATCTGAATATCTTTGAGATCTTCTCGGTCTTCTTCCAACGACGGCTAGGGTTTTCCAACCCTTTGGATTTTTTCATCTAACCTGCGAATTTTCACAACTTTTGTGTATTTCTGCTAGGGTTTTGCAGAAAACTCTCAAATTCTTGCTGAAATTAATTTTAATCACAGATTCTTTGTGGGTTTTTCAATAGCTTTTTTGGGTCAGCTGGAAAAAATTTGGTCGTAACTGGTCTTTTTCAAAGTATGTACCTGTTGACGTGTATTTTGTACACAATCATACACAGAATAAAATACCCAAAGGCATGTTATCCTCTCTTGAATAAAGTCGCTAACTGCTGAAGATTCGCAAGAAGGATCAGTTAGAATGACTCCAGTGTTCTGGTTAGTAGGGTCTCTACGTGTGGATAAGCACCAGTGGTCGTTGTGATTTGCTGTGTCCTCAAGGGGCCTTACGTTACCGAAGATTTTGATAAACTAAACAAATTTTTAAAGAAAAATGACAAAAGAGTAGGGTTTGCAAGAGGTCTAATCTAGTCTAACCCTAAGAATATTCTACCAACTTCAATTTTGCCATAAGCTAACAACTCAATTGAAATTGATGCGATCTTCTAAGGTAACAAATGATTTTTCAATGCATCAAAGATCAAAGATACTACCACGAAGGTACATATCCAAGATACAACAATGATTGAAGGTTAAGTGATTCAAATATCTCCAGTTGACCACGCAAGGCGTTCCTACAATCAGCAAGAAGCTAGTGGTTTGGAAAGCGAATCCTACCAAAGATCAAGTCCCACACTTTGTCCTTCGAATTAACACACTACTTTGATTGAGAATGATTCAAGTAAATTGAACAACCATGAAGATAACCAAGAAAGTTGCAACAAAACACCATAACTTCAATATTTCATTGATTTCAAAGTCATCATGTACAACAATTGTTTGAATTCCTTTCCTCAAACTCAATCTTGCTACAAAAATAAATTGCTTCTAATCTCTCTAATACATCAATAATCTAATCTTCTTCTCACATCTAAAATTTTTTGAAAATGAAATGAAATGAGGGTATAAATAGCATCCTCAATTACAATGAATGGTCCAGATCGAAAGCAGATCAACGGTCAAGATCATGACACCTAAACCCTAATTAGGGTTTGTTACAAATGGCCTCCTTTTTACTGAACAATATTAAATGCATAGCCAAATATTAAATTTGGCACAAAAACCTAGGAGACATAGACCAATAACAATTAAGATGCCATGTCATCTATAACAACCTCTCATCTAGAATCTTATTCCCTTTCCAATGTTCCTTTTTAGCATATGTAATGAATCTTGATACGATTCCTTCGATCTCAGCAATTGGAATCTCGAGAAGATTCTTCATTCTTTCTTCCAAGTGGATGACCTGATCAAATGCATCTAGAAGAGCTGCGTCCCATGTTGATTCAAGTTCCTTAGTCTTTTCAATCAGGAGCATGGTGGCAAACATCTGGTCTTGTTGCTCGTCTGTGATATTAGCGTCTTTGCAAAAGATGACCTTGATTCTATCCTCCAATTCCTGCAAATCCACATCTGTCTCGACCTCGATCCTCCTGCCAAGAATGGTACGAAGTACCTCAAATACTCTGTCCTGGATCGGGTTGATCACCTCCTCAACATGGCCACATCTAGTACTGATGTCCTCGAAGAGAACACTCTTCATCTGGAGTAAGGTTGACCACTGAAGCAAACTGTGAGGTCCTCCATCCATGATCTTTTCCTGTGCTAAGACCTTCCTCGATGTTTGTCTGATTATTTTCAAGACAGGAATGATAACATCTCTGGTATGAGCAAAAGCGGCTACTGTTATCATCAAGTTGTGGATTATCTCAAGAACCTGGATAGCCCTATGAATAGTCTTCATCATCCTTGTTACAAATTCTACGGCAACTGTATGAGATTTGTCCATCCAAGTACTCATACGCTGGACCATACTCCTGAATCTTTCTGCCTCACCAATTGATTGAAGGGGAAGTGCCTGTACGGGTGATCTTGTTGAATCCTGACGTCCCAAAGGCTCATTGAGATGACTGAAATATGTCCTCCATGCACCGACCTCTCTCTCAAGCTTTCTATTCTTCTCCATTTCTTCTCTAAGCTTGTCTTTCAAGGCCTCAAATGAATCAATGGCATCGTCCATCGTATGTTCGGCTGTGGATGGACCTAGCTCAAATGTCTCTATATCATATTCCTCTGCTAGGATCTCCCCTTCATACTTGTCCACTGCCGGTGTAGCTATCTGCAATTTTCTGGATCCAGTCTCATCTCTAATCATCTTGGACATCTTGGTAGCCTTCGTCTTCTCTGTCACTTCCTGAGAACGTCCAACAAGGCTCTCCAAATCAATTACATTGTCTTCATCCTCAATCACGATTACTTTGGTTAATCTTTCCTTCAACCAATCTGGGATGGCCGATCTTGTCTCTTTGACCTGTATTTCCTTATGCAATATTTCTTCTTCTCTGGGAGGAGATGTTATTTCGTTATCTTCTCTATCTTCATGTAGCTCATAATCTTGGAGAGATCCATCTGGTGACCCTTGCGGTACCTGTCCTTCTTCCTGCCTGTCATTCTGTACCATCGACTCCATAGACTCTTCCACTTCAAGTGTCCTCTTCTCTAGTCGAGAAGATGTGCCGGATGAACGATCTCGGTTGGCCCCTTGCTTCTTTTTGGAAGATTCCCTCTTTTCAGGTCGCTCTTTCCTCTTCGAACCTCTTGGATGGAGATTGCCTTCACTTGCACATCGAAGGTCGCCTTCACTTGCATTTCTAGGATTAGGATTGCCTTCGCTCACACTAGCTCCACCTTCGGCTGGTTTCTCTTCCAAAGTGAAAGTCATAGCTATGCCTTGCTCTCTCAACTTCTGATGCTGCACATCAACCCATCTGCGAGTACAAGACAAGACTGGAGCCATCAAAGCATCTAGATCCACGACCTCGGGCTCATTCCAATCTAACCTTATTGATTTGCTTTCTCGATCATAGGATGATTGGAGATGTCTGCCACTATCCTGAGCTTGGTCGGCCACTCTGTAAATCCTGCATTTCCTGATGAAATCCAAAGGCAATCTAGAATGCATCTTTCTTTTCACTTCAAGATCATCTAAGAGATTCATCATAAAATCTTCTATTTGGTACTCATGTTTAAACTTCCTACCGACTGTCTCCTCTAAATATCCATGTGGATCAAAGCTTTCCCTCAAAGCAAAGGATGAAAAAGAATACAAAGCTAACTCCTTCTCTGCGTCATCCATGGCTAAAGCATTAGGACATACCTCAACTGAATTGCCTAATATGATAGGTACCGGAACTCCATTCCCATGTCTGTGTCTGAATGCCTTCGCATAAGCTGCCAACTGTCTTGTTACTTCAAGTAACACAATTCTGTCTGTCGGATATCTCGGCAACATGTATGGAGGTGAAGGACATCCATGAACTCTAATATAAGTGAATTTCGGAAACTGGATAAACCAAGCACCGTACCTCTTTACTAACTCCTGTGCATCCTGAGATAATCTGTTGTGAATCCCACCTTGCAACGTCCTTGTGATGTTCATTGTGAAGGTATCATTAACTAGCTTGTAGTTGCTTCCTGGCGGATGATGCAAGTGGACATAGGAATCACAAACTCTGACCTCGTCGGGTCCTCTTCCAATCACTCCTCTGTGAGGTAGTCCTGCGTACTCAAAGCTCCTGATCAAGGCATATATGACGTATGAACTCATGTGGAAGGACTTGGTAGCCTTGAGTCTCCTCAACTGTACGTCCAAGCAATGGCTAATCATCCTAGCCCAATGAATCGTTCCTTTTCCCTGAACTATCACCTGGATGAAGTAGAACATCCACTTCTCAAAGTAGAAGGCGTGAGGGGCTCCTATGACTCGGTTGAGCATTGTGATCAAATCTCTGTACTCCTCCTGGAAATCAATCCTATGCGGTGTGTTCGGGATCTTGCTCAGGCGAGGACGACTCTTGAGTAACCAGTTCTTGTTGATGATGCTTAGGCAAGCATCTGGATCATCTTCGTACATTGACCTGGCTCCTTCTATGCTCTTGTATATCATGTCTCTGTGCTCTGGAAGATGAAAAGCCTCACTTATAGCTTCCTCTGAAAGATACGCCAAAGTGTTTCCTTCATTGGACATGATCGTTCTGGACTGAGGATCATAATGACGAGCACACTCGATCATCAACTCATGGCACTGAACTGCTGGAGGGAAGCCGACCGCCTTAATGATGCCACTCTCGATTATCCTCCGGGCGATAGGTGATGGCTTGCCAATGTAAGGGACCTCTCGAAATTTCTTCATGCTGAAGTTGCCCAAGTTGGTATCTCCAATGTTGCTCCACTTCGACACAATCTTGGTCTCCACTTCTTCGGTCTTTTGATCTTCCTTCATGAGAGCTGGACGGCTGGTGGATGCTCCCGCCTTCGGGGTCGCCATACCTACACAACATTTCATAATAAGTAACTAGATTTTGCAATGAATAACAAGATTAGATAAAAGATTAGGAAACTTCATGATAAGTCCTTGAGTTATCATTTCCTAAAAAACGATTGGGCTACTGGAATTCAAAATTTCAAAAATTCAAAATTTGAAGCTATGACGATCAACGTTCAAAATAAAACAATAAATCCATATCGCCATACCTTTCTTGAGAGCTAACTCTAAAATGCAAAACAAGGGATTTGCCTAGGCAAAATTAATGTTTGAAGCCTTTTCACGTGATCTTCAATGTCTTTGGCAAGTTCGCCTTAACTCTAACTTCAAGTTCGCACTCCCCTTTGAAGATGTTTCGCACCACCTTTGCTAAATTCGCACTTCCTTTGGATAGAAATTCGCACACCTTTGCCTTCTCCAAATCGCATGTGAGAGATGATAAATGATGATGTGAAAATGAAATTTTCACCTCCCCTTTATAGACACTCACCTCTCATTTACCTCTAGGCCGACTTTGCCAAAATAAGGCAATTTAAAATGATTTTTAAATAAATAACAAGGGCCGACTTTTATAAATAATTGAAAATTAAAACCCAAGCGCCCTATTTGATTTTTAATTAAATTAATAATTAATTAATTATTGCCATCGTTTTTTTTAATTAATTCGATTTTAAATAGGCAAAAAATAATTAATTAAATGTTATGCTTTATTTTTAAATGCTTTTAATTGAATTTTTTAAATTTGTCGATTTTTAGCATTTAAAATAAATTCAAAAAATGTTTGTTAGCGCCAAATTTAGAAAAGGTAAGGATACAAACCATTATCACCCTAGTCCCTGACTGAGGGACAGGAGCGAATTATCACCTTGATCTTGATTCTTGTACCTTTGACGTTTGAAACCATCATCTCCATGTTGAAAGTGGCATGTTTACAAGGAACTTCGAACTTGAGTGACTTGATTTTGTAAATGAATGCCTTTTGTGACTAATATCGCCCTGGTCCCTTGGTGAGGGACAGGAGCGATCCTGATGTTCTAGCCAAAATTTGCTATCTTTCAACCTTTGCTCTTCGTTTGTCGCCTTCAAAATGATATCTTTGATCTTGTGTACCTTGGCTTTGACGTGATCTTGAAGGATAATGAATGATTATGTGAAAATCGCCCTGGTCCTTGCCTAAAGGACAGGAGCGATATAGGTTCCTTGTTCAAATTGATCACCTTTTAACGTTTGGCTTCTTTGCACATCATCTTCTTAAGACACCTTAGACCCTGTGCAACCTTGTACAACCTTGACTTGGCGCGATTTTTGGAGGAATTGACTAGTATGATGATTATCGCCCTGGTCCCTGACTAAGGGACAGGAGCGAACTTCAATGTTTTGGGCTCATCCTCGCTTCCATCAACTTGCAATTGCTTTCACCATGTAGAATGAGGTCCTTTGATCCCTCTTGGACACTTGATACTTGATAAACCTTCAAAATTTAGGCCTTCATGAAGATTTCGCTCTAGTCCCTGCCTGAGGGACAGGAGCGAACTAGGGCATTTAGTACAAAATCTTCATCATATTAACTTGTAATTGTCTTCAAAGTGCAAAACGATGTCTTTCACTCCCTTTCAAACATTTAAAATGTGAATGGCAACTTAAATTTGGCCTCATTTGAAAATTTCGCTCTGGTCCGTGCCTGAGGGACAGGAGCGAACTTGAGCATATAGTGAAAATCCGTCATCCTTGGCTGTCTTTGATACTTCGTTCTTTGTCGAGATACCTCCAACGTCATTGCCACCTTGTATTCTGACTTGGAGTGATTTTAAACTTGGAGGAAAGGCAACATAACTAAGATATCGCCCTGGTCCCTGACTAAGGGACAGGAGCGAATTTGTACTTGTAGGCTCCATCACACTTTGCCAACTTCTAAATTTATCTTCAACGGTCTTGTAGTGCCCCATTTCATTCATCCATGACCTGGAATTCATTCAAACTTGGCAAGAAATTGACCTAAGGCAAAAATCGCTCTGGTCCCTGACTGAGGGACAGGAGCGCCTAGGCCAATTTGAGTCTTCTATTGATGTTTTGTAATCTTCAATTTGTCTTCAACGGGTTCATTTCATTCTCCTTTCTTGCCTCAAACTTGAAACTTGTTCAATCTTCACCCAAATTTTGCACTATGAGGAATTTCGCTCTGGTCCCTGGGAGAGGGACGGGAGCTACACTGAATTTCGCCCTGGTCCCTGACTGAGGGACAGGAGCGATTTTGCATTTTTGGTCCATTTTCCTTCACGAAGGCACTTCAAGTTATATTCAACTGATAAAACATATCTCCTTTGATCTCTTCAAATCGTCAAGTTGTTCAAACCCTGCAAGGACAAGACAATGTTTGATTTTAAGCTCCGGTCCTTCACTGAGGGACAGGAGCGATTTTTACTCCTGGGGCATTTCCGTGCTCATGAAATTCTTCAAATTATATTCAACGGAAAGATCATGCCTCCCTTTACCACTTCCAATCGAAAAATCATCTTGATCCTGCAGAGACAGTAAGATTTTTGAAAACGAGCTCCGGTCCTTCACTGAGGGACAGGAGCGATTTTGCTCCTACAGGCCAAAATATCATGATTTTACGATTTTAATCACTTCACAAGGCAAAAACAAGTCATTCCAATGCCCGAGATCAAATATCAAAATTTTCAAAATTTGGTCAAAATCACTCAATTGGACAAAATTCACAATTCCCTTATCAACACTTAGACAAATTTATTCAAAATTCCAATTGAAAATAGACCAACTCACTTAGCCTCTGGCGAATTTACTTTATTCAAAAATTTGCATCCTACGAGAGGAAGCTCAAAAAGCTCTCAAGACTGACTGGACTCTGGCCTGAAAACACAGTAACGGAAACCCTAAGGCTTGACCCTAATCCAGACAACTGTCAAACTACCAAAACCCTAAAAAAACAAAGCGAAAGGCGAGCAAAAAAAACGAGCAAAAAGAGGGGGTCCCCATTTTAATGGGGCGATGTGTGAAATGGTCACAACAGTACCTAATTCTGCCTCGGTTTCAGATTCACGCCTTTTCAATTTTTTTTTTTTCGTGCATTGGGAAGTGTGCATAATGGCGTCATTGAGAAACTTAATGTTGGAAGGCAGTAGCAATTTAATGGCAAAAATTATAACACCTGGAAGCAACGCATGCTAACTATTTTCGAATATTGCCGCCTTGATGATCTTGTCTTGGGAAAAGAATCTCGTCCTACCGCAGCCAGATCAGATCAGGACAAATTTGATGATAGCAATCGCAAAGCCGTCATGCTCCTTAAGCTCTCTATCACAGATGACCAGTTACCTTAGATTCCTTCTAGTAAATCAGCATCACAAATCTAGACGCATTTGAAGGAATTGCACAAGACATCCGACAAAAGCTGAGCGTTCTTCCTGAAGAACCAGTTGTTCTCCATTAGGATGGATGAACATATGTCCTTACAGGATCATCTCACGAAGATTAAGGACATTCGAGATCAGCTTGAAGCTATTGGTCGGAAAATGGAGGAAGAGGATATGGTAGTCATATGGCATCAGTGATATGGTCACCTGAATATTCATTACCTTGCTCAGCTTGTTCGGGAATGTTGGTGTAATTATTTATTCTTATAGGATATAATTACACCTTACTTAAGTTAACTTAGGATAATGCATCTCATCGTAGTTTGGATATGAGACACTTAGGGAAGTGTGCACATAGGGATGTAGCTTGTAGGAGAAATTCCACCTTTTGTGGTCTTATCTTGTTGTTACACTAAACATTCGGTGGGTCATCCACCTCTTGTGGAATATTATATTATTTCTCCTACCTACCACACCTATTTCCTACCTACCCTTGTTTCTTATTGAGCCACATGTCATGTTTGTGTGCTCACTTATCCATATAGCCTTGCCTATATAAGCAGGCTCATATTCATTGTATGTAACAATTGGAATGATTGATGATCCAGATGATCAGTATTTTCATCTTGATAGAATACAATTTATTCCTATCATCTATTTTGTCTCTCTTATTTGTGCTTTCCATTGCCTCTAGATCTTGGCAAATTCTCATAGGGAAGATTTAGTACATGGCCTACCTGAAATTCAAACTCAGAATCAGCGAGTTTGTGAAGCTTGTCAAGCTACGAAGCAGCACAAGACATCATTTAAGGATGGTGACTCATGGTGAGTCTTTTTGAAAGACTCGCAAGTCTTTCTAATTGACTCGCGCGAGTCTTTCGCTTGGACTCATGAGTCTTTTGACTAGACTCGTGCAACCCAAAAAACACGTCAAAAAATTATCTAAATCTTTTTTTTTCCAAGTCAATCTCATTCTCTTCATCAAAATATATACATTAAATATAACATTTAAATATAAGTGGCATTTCAATATGTCATTTTCCTTATACTTTAAGCTATATTTCATGTATATATTGGCAAGATGTTTGAGAGTGGTTTCAGATCTCTAGGAATTATAATGCAAATTCTAGGTTTAGGTTTTAGAAGATCTTTTAAATTTTTAGACAGTCAAATTTCAGTAATCAGTAAGCTCCTATTAGCATTCTCTCGCCCTCTCTATCTCACTCACTTTATCTGCCCCAAATTTTAGACCTATTTATCTCCCTATCACTCTTCCTCTATCCCTTCTCTCTACCACTCAATATCTCAGTCTCTCCTCTCTCCCCCAGGATCTAGACGTATCATTATATGTAATTTTGTAAACATTTATAAACTTATGCTGCTATTATACATTTTAAAGTTTGAAACTATGAGTATGAATGATGAAATTTCAAATATTGAGTGTTTGTAGATCATATGATGTGTAATACTTCAATTATGGCTCTTATGTTCTCTAAATGCATTAATTTCTTTATGTTTTTTTTGTAAAACTACCGTTTTTTTTTGCCAAGTCTTTCGCGAGTCTTTCATGAGTCTGAGTCTGAGTCCAATTTTTTGGTTTGGCGAGCCTCAAAGGTACTATAGTTGGTCCACGTTGATCTATGTGGTCCAATGCTTACTCCTTCTGTTACTAGGTGCATGTATTTCTTACTTTTAGTTGATGATTTCAGACGTAAAATGTGGGTGTACTTTCTTAGACAAAAATCACGTGTTTCCTGTATTTCAGAAATTTAAGGCCGTAGTAGAAAAAGAGTCTGGTTGTTCTATCATTACTCTTAGGTCTGATAATGGGGGGGGGAGTTTTGTTCTTCTACTTTCTCCACTTTATGTGATACACATGGCATAAAACGTCTGTTAACCACACCATACACCCCTCAGCAAAACGACGTTGTAGAACATCGCAACTGCACCATTACAGAAATGGCTAGGTCAATGCTAGGACACATAAATGTTCATAAGAAATATTGGGCAGAAGCAATGTTTACTGCAATCTATCTCCTTGATAGGTCTCCCACACATGTTAAGGGGAAGACTCCTGAGGAAGCTTGGACTAGTCCGAAACCTAGGATCAGTCATTTGAAAGTTTTTGGCTCTCTCGCATATGTATGGATTCCAGATGCCAAGCGCTCCAAGTTGGATTCCAAGGGTAGAGTGACAACCATAAGGCTTACCGGCTGATTGATGTAGACACTGATCGTCTCATCTTTAGTTGTGATGTTGTCTTTGATGAAGACCGAGGACTATTTCAGCTTTTCTCATCTGAGCAGAATTTTGAGGATTAGCCTTTGAAGGCTTCTGATTTGGATGTTTGTCTTCCATTTGGTTCACCTGATGGGAGGGATGATGCAGATTCTGAATTTGACGATGCACTACTTGAATTTCCTTCAGATGATGTTAATCTTCCACCTGTACCTGTTCCACCTCTAGTTCCAGTTATTCCTCCTGCATCTGATGTTGGTACCTCTACTCTTCGGCCTAAATGGTGGGCTAAGACCATCAATGATCTTCCTCTTGATGAGCTCATTGAGGGTAGATCTTCCAAAAATAAGGTCAAGCAGCAAAATACAGTTAACTTTGCTCTCATGGCCAACATTCACAGCATTTATGAGCCTCAGACCTATACAGAGGCAAAAGAGATTACAGAGTGGGATCAGGCAATGGACACAGAATACTAGAGCTTTCTGAAGAACAACACTTGGGTTCTCTTTGATCTTCCTCCAGGGAAGAAGCCCATTAGTTGCAAATGAGTGTATAAGGTCAAGTATCATGCAGATGGTACCTTATATAAATACAAGGCCAGATTGGTTGCTTGAGGATTCACACAGCAGGAGGGCATTGATTATGAAGAGACTTTTTCTCCTACTGCCAAGATGAGTACCATTCGTCTTCTTCTCGCTATTGTAGCTTAGTTTGGAATGGAAAGTCCATTAGATGGATGTTAAGAGTGCCTTCCTCAACGGTGAGTTGCAGGAAGAAGCCTACATGATGCAGCCTCTTGGTTTCAAGGTGGCCGACAAAGAACATCAAGTATGTACACTCATTAAAGCACTCTATGGACTCAAACAGGCTCCTCGAGCGTGGTACATCAAGATTGATCAGTACTTGGTTGCTCATGGTTTTCAACGTAGTCCTTCTAACAGTAATTTGTATATCAAACACTATGGTGATAATGTTCTCTTTCTTGTTGTCTATGTGGATGACTTGATCATTATTGCTAGTTCAGCACATTTGATTGCAGAAATCAAACAGGACCTGTGCAAGGCATTTGATATGATAGATTTAGGGCTTCTCCATTATTGTTTAGGTGTTGAGGTTTGGCAGACTGATGGTATGCCAAGAACTTGCTTGACAAGTTTCCAAGGCAAGATTGTAAACCTGCTTCCACACTTATGGAGACAAGACTAAAGTTGTCAACCAAGTCTGATTCTCCTCCTATAGATGAAACACAATTCAGGCAACTAGTGGATAGTCTCATCTATCTCACTTCCACTAGACCTGATCTCCGTTTTGCAATGAGCTACATTTCACGCTTCATGATAGCCCCCAAGGCTGATCATTGGGTATCAGCAAAGCGTGTGCTCCGTTATGTGAAGGGCACTTCTGATTATGGACTTCTTTACACTAGGAGTCACGATCCTAGACTCAGCGGTTTCACAGATTCAGATTGGGCAGATTTTGTTGATGACAAGAAATCAACATTTGGGTGTGTGTTTAGTTTGGGATCTGGTGCAGTCACATGGACTAGTAAAAAGAAGCAAGCAATGGCTCTCCTCAACAAAAGCAAAGTATCGAGGAGTAGTTAAGGCAGCTTGTGAGGCAGTTTGGCTTCACCGGATGCTTGCGGATATGCAATTATCTCAAGCAGGTCCGACTCCCTTGTTCTGTGATAATCAGGGAGTGCTCAAACTTGCCAAGAATCTCATCTTCCATGAAAGAACCAAGCACGTGGAAACTCACTGTCACTTAATCAGAAAGCTTGTTGAAGACGGCTTAGTTCAATTCCTGTATGTTGCAACAGAGGAGCAGACAACAGATATTCTCACCAAGTCGCTTAGTCCTGTTGATGTGTTTTTTATGCACATAACAATACATAATAAATTACCAAGATAATTTACCCCCTCTTGAACAAAATCACCTCAGATGCTAAGAATGAGATCAAGTAAAATGATTCCAAGGTTTCTACATGTCAGGTCTTGATGAGTGGGTAAGTTCAGTGGTTTGATGTGAATTGCTGTGTTTCACTTGGGGACTTACGCAAATGTTTGGATTATCATCAATGATGCGGAATAGGTGTGCTGACAACTTAAGATTAATCAATATGGCTCTAGACTTACTGGAATCAAACCAGGCAAGGTCTCACAATCAGGTATTGACACAAGCTTAGTGCAATCGTCTAAGGTATACTTAAAGATTTTCAGGCTATCACCATCAAACGTAGACACCATCCAAGTTGATGCTTGTCAACGGACGCGTAATAGTTGAAGTTATGCTTACTTAACTTCCAGTTGACCACACAAGGCGCACTTACCAACGGCAAGAGGCTAGTGGTATGGATTAAGGATTCCACACAAATAAATTCAACAAATCTTCCACTCAATCTAACATACATGAAAATAAATTCTAATCTAACTTGGAAGAATTGAGAACCATGAATGCAAATACAACACTTGAAGAGCAAAATCACCAACAATTGAACAATGATTAGGATTCAAATAGCTGTAGCATATACCAACAATTCTACAAAAACTCTCTTACAAATGAGAGACAAGGAGGCATATATAGAGTCTCTTACAAAATGGATGGCCAAGATTGATCTAAGATCAACAGCCGAGATCATGCCAACAAAACCGTAGAATTGCCCTAATTAGGGTTACATCAAAAATGGTGCCACCAACATATGGCCCAATGAAAAGATACCTAGTCATCAAATAGGGAATCTTCTAGAAGATTCCTCCCTGCATCTCTCTCTCTCTCCTAGCATACTCCAAGAATCTAGCCAATACTGAATCTAACTCCTCCATGGAAATGCTAGGCAAGGTATCCTGCTGTAAATCAATCACGTCCAGTGAATCCGAGCAAGCATTCAAAGTGTTCTCCCATTCTGGCATGAGCTTCTGCGAACTATGAACATGAATCAACAAAGAGACCAAGTCATCTATCTGACTCTTCTTCAAAGAGTTCAACTGGTAAAAATACATAAATTTCATCTTGTCTCTTAATTCGGCTAAGTGTAAACCACTAGCATCACTAACATCAACACCCAATAATTCCTCAATCGAGGCAAGGATCTTCATCTGAATGTCTTGAATTAATCCTTCCATCTCCATACAAGTCGACCGGGCGTTCTCATAAGTTGATTTCTTCACGGCTAGTGAACAATACTAGCCATGGAAATCGTATCTATCTCCACTGTGCACAATGTTTTCGCTAACCAAGGTGGAATTAGGAATCTTCTTCAATGCCTGGAGGCGTGGAATAGTCTTGTCTTGAATAGGCTGGAATTCTTCCCAAACTCCCTCCAAATACTAGATTTTGAATACAAACCCTGTTGTCCTATCATATGCATGGACAAACTAAGTGAGGAAATCATCTGCCTGCTTTCTTGTGCTTCTGATCCACTTTTCCACCTCTGAGTGTGTACCTCTCGCTACCTCGCAGTGTGAATGTATTCCATGGTCAACTGCGATAGGGGAAATAAGGGTGGGATCTCCACACCTTGTCTCTGCAATATACTCTCTGAGTCTAATATTTTCTTCTCTATACCTTTCATTCTCTACAACCGCTCTGTCTAACCTTGCATTGATTGCCTGGAGGTTTTCACCAATCTCCTGGAATTCTTGTTTTCTGGATGTACGACCAAGGGCAACTGAAGTGATCTGGAAATCCATAGGAGTAGCAATGTCCGTTGTCACGCCTGCAATAGGAACATCATTCTGCGCAATCCGCATTCCTGTCTCATCTCTAGCTATGTGCGACAAAATCTCCGCTCTCTTGGGCTCCTTCCCCTTAGAACTCCTAGCTAGATAGTCATCAATATCATCAATAGGCTGCACCTCTATCATTTGTTTACTTTTTTCCATACTTTTCATCAGCCATTCAAGAATAGCGGCCATCTCCATACCATCATCGAGACATATTTCTCAATCAAGTCCTTTCAATGCCGAGATAACATCCTCGTTGTCATTAGGATTATCCCTGGTCCAATCATATACCTCATTTTGCAAACTAACTTCCAAAAGGACAGTAGGGGATTCCGGCTGATCATTATTCTCATCAGGAGGTGCAGATGTCGCTATGGCATGGAACTCTTGAATATTCTCTGGTAGTATCCTGTGTTCGAACACTGCTGAGTCTCCTTATTCTACTCTGTTACTTCAATCACTTCGATTGATGAGACACTGGGAAGGGGTGAAGGAATGATGAGTGGAGGAATGATAGTCTTTCGTTTCTTCTTCACATCCTCAATCTTCTTCCCTCTGGCCTTGACTTCTCCTGGTGTGTTCTTCCTTCTCTTGGGAGCTTGACTCTCCTCGTTTGCATGAATCCTGACATCACTGACAGTCCTCTGATCATCCTCGGAAGTAGACTCTTTCGGCTTCATCTTTTCATAAGTGAAGGGAACACCCATGTCAACTAACTTATTCATTTGTATATGCACCCATAGGCGGGAGAAATTCAAGACCTCTCTCATCAATATATTCAAGTCAACCTCTTCTGACTCTGACCAATTAGGCAATAGGATTGCCTTCTTCATTTCACTCTCATACTATGGATGTGTATGATCTCTATCATCTAATACTTGATCAGGAATGAGGAAAAGTCCACACTTCCTCACGAAATCCACTGACATTCTAGACCACATTCTTCTGCTACTGCTTGCTCGTCCATTAGGTTAGCCCAATAATCTTCTATGTCAATCTTATGAGTGAACTTCTCTCCTCTGATCCTTCTGACCTTCTGTTGTGACCATTTCACACATCGCCCCATCGCAAATGGGGACCCCCTCATTTTGCTTGTTTTTCGCTCATTTTCGCTTTCGTTTTTAGGGTTTTGTTAGTCAGTTAGTTGTCTGGATTTAGGGCTAAGCCTTAGGGTTTTAAATTTTGCCTTTTCAAGCCAAAATCCAGTCGTTTTTGAGAGCTTTTGAGCTTCCTTTTCTGGAATGCAAATTTTGAATGCAATGATTTCGCCAAAATGGTCTAATTTTCAATTGGAATGTTCATGCAGAGCTTAAACTTGTCTAAGTGTTGACCGTCAATGTGAATTTTTGTTTGATTGAATATTTTGACCAAATTTTGACTTTTTTGAAGTTCGATCCTGGGCATTGGAATTGATTCGTTTTCGCCTCGTGAAGTGTTAAAATGTGAAAAATCTTGTTATTTTGGCCTGTAGGAGCAAAATCGCTCCTGTCCCTCAGTAAAGGACGGGAGCTCAATTTCAAATATCTCATCATCCTTGCAGAGTCCAGACAAATTTTACGTTTGAAGTGATGAAGAACGACGAGATCTTTCCATTGAATATAAATTGAAGATTTTCATGAGCACAGAAAGGCCTCCAGAAGGAAAATCGCTCCTGTCCCTCAGTGAAGGACCAGAGCTACGAATCAAATTTCGCCTCGTCCTTGCAAGATTTTAATGACTTAGCAATTTGAGGACGTCCAAGGGAAGATGCTTTGCCAAATGAATATAATTTGAGATGCAAAAACGAAGGAAAATGACCTATATTGACTAAATCGCTCCTGTCCCTCTCCAAGGGACCAGGGCGAGGTACCTTGTAGCTCTCGTCCCTCTCCCAGGGACCAGAGCGATTTCCTCCATTTTGCAAAATCCAGACAAGGGTCAAGGCAAGTTTACGTTCAAAAACAAGGGAAAACATGAGATGAACACATTGAATATAATTTGAAGATTTTTTGGACGTCCATACCAGTGCTAAATGCCTAGTTCGCTCCTGTCCCTCAGGAAGGGACCAGAGCGATTTTTGATATAATTGCTTTTCTTGCAAAGTTACAAATGATGTCAAGGCATGAACGAATAGAGGGAAGAAGGACGAGTCCGTTGAATATAAACTTGGAACCAGGCAAAGTGAGATAATGGCCACAAGGGAAGGATCGCTCCTGTCCCTCTCCAAGGGACCAGGGCGATGATGATGATAATACTCTCTACGCAAGTTCAAGGTCGTTCCTCCAAAGTTCAAGACCGCTCCAAGTCAAGACGAAGGGTGGCGAAGACATTTCAAGGCATTTCCATCAAGCGCAAGGTTGTAAAGGTCATCACATGGAAGGATTTGCGCTCTAAAGACCCAGATCGCTCCTGTCCCTTGGGAAGGGACCAGAGCGATATCTACATAATGGCGTAGATTTCAAAAGGCAAACAAGTTTCGAGCAACCAAGAAGGTCGAAAGGACGTCATTCCACGCAATGAAGTTGATTGCAAGTTGGTACAAACAAGAACAAGCACATAATGATGAACTTCGCTCCTGTCCCTCAGGAAGGGACCAGAGCGATATTAGATGTATTGATCATTTCATACAAAATTCACGTAAGGGCAATATATTGCAATGTTCTGGAGGGTCCATGGTATGATAACAAGGTGATAAACAAGAGTTTTGAACGTCCAAACATCGCCAAATCGTGTAAAGGCCCCACATCGCTCCTGTCCTTTGGACAAGGACCAAGGCGATACTATCAAAACACTCACGTTCCTTCAAAGATCAAGGCGAAGCGAGGTTAGGAAGTGCGAAGGACGACGTTTGAAGGACATTGCAAAGGAGATCGAAGTTTAAAAATCACCAAGATCAAGGAGAAATAATGGATCGCTCCTGTCCCTCTCCAAGGGACAAGGGCGATGGTCCCTTTAATACATCCAAACACATAATAAAAGCAAATGGGAATAAGCGCAAAAGAACACAAACACTGATATTTCGAAGGTCAAAGATACAAGATGAACATGAAGACATGGAGATCGCTCCTGTCCCTCTCCAAGGGACCAGGGCGATAATGATCATGAGATGCATTTGCTCGCACAAGAAAGGCATTCAAATTCGAAAGGACCACCAGATGATCAATTTGGGACGTGGAAGTAAAGGAGTTAAACGTTGAAAACGCAAGAATCTAGACCAAAATCATGGATCGCTCCTGTCCCTCTCCAAGGGACCAGAGCGATGAGGTACGTCCCTTTATTTTCATATTTTTGGCGCCAAATTAAACAATTCGAATTTCCTTAAATGCTAAATCGATTTAAAAATTGAAAATCTTATTTAAATTGGCATTTAATATGGCGTTAGACATTTATTAATTATTTTGCCTTTATTTAAAATCGAAATTCTCAAATAAAAAAACGCAAGGCATTAAATAATTAATTAATTAATTAATAAAAAATCAATTGGAGCGCTCATATATGGAGGTCGGCCTTGTCATGTCATTGCAAATCATTTAAAAATCGTTTAAAATGGTTTTATTTTTGTTAAGTCGGCCTAAGGGGTGAAGGATGAATGCGCTATATAAGGGGGGTAGAATTATCATTTTCTACATCATTATTTTACCTTCCTTCATGCGAATTGAGAAGAGGCGAATGTAGTGCGAGTTTCATTCATCCAAAGGTGGTGCGATTTCAAACCAAAGGTGGCGCTAGTATCATCTTGCGTGGAGTGCGAAGTGTGTTTGGAGAGGTGCGAATTCCATCCAAGGTGGCGTAAGCAATCAAAAGGTGATGCGAATTTGAAGATCCATCTAAGACCACGCCAAAGGGGAATTTGCTAAGGACTTGGAGATTTGTTGGTGCGAATTTGAAGATCCATTTGAGACCACGTCCAAGGCGATAAGTGAAGATCACATTCTATCCAGAGGTGGCGAAGTCAATTTTGAGGGGATCATATTGAAGATTACTTCATACCTCAAATTTTGCCTAGGCAAATTTTGTTTTTGCATTCTAGAATTAGCTCTCTATCGAGGTATGGCGATTTAACTATTATTGTTTTATTCATTCATCGTCATATTTCAAATTTTGAGATTTTGATTCTTGAATATCTCTTGGCTCAATCGTTGTATTTTAGGAAATGATAACTCTAGAGACTTATCATGAGGTTTCCTAAAATTTATCTCTCTTATTTACGTTATTTATTGCAAAATCTATTTCTTATAATGAAATGTTGTGTAGGTATGGCGACCCCAAAGGCGGGAGCATCCACCAGTCGCTCGGCTCTCACGAAAGAAGATCAGAAGACCGAAGAAGTGGAGACCAAGATCGTTTCCAAGTGGAGCAACATTGGAGATACCAACTTGGGGAACTTTAGCACAAGGAAGTTCCGAGAGGTTCCTTACATCGGCAAGCCATCACCTGTCGCCCGGAGAATAATAGAGAGTGGCATCATTAAGGCGGCCAGTTTTCCTCCAGCCATTCAGTGCCACGAGTTGATGATCGAGTGTGCCCGTCATTACAATCCACAGTCCAGGACAATTGTGTCCAACGAAGGAAACACTTTGGCGTACCTTTCAGAGGAAGCCATAAGTGAAGCCTTCCATCTTCCAGAGCACAGGGACATGATATACAAGAGCATTGAAGGAGCCAGATCAGTGTACGATGATGATCCAGATGCTTGCCTAAGCATAATCAACAAGAACTGGCTACTTAAGAGTCGTCCCCGTCTGAGCAAAGTACCGAACACACCACACAGGATTGATTTCCAAGAGGAGTACAGAGATTTGATCACCATGCTCAACAGAGTTACAGGAGCACCTCATGCCTTCTATTTTGAGAAATGGATGTTTTACTTCATCCAGGTGATTGTTCAAGGAAAGGGTACAATACATTGGGCTAGGATAATTAGCCATTGCTTAGACGTACAGTTGAGAAGACTCAGGGCCACTAAGTCCTTCCACATGAGTTCATACGTCATCTATGCCTTAATCAGGAGCGTTGAGTACGCAGGACTACCTCACAGAGGAGTGATTGGAAGAGGACCCGGCGAGGTCAGAGTTTGTGAATCCTATACCTACTTGCATCATCCACCAGGGAAGAACTACAAGTTAATCAATGATACTTTCACGATGAACATCACAAGGACGTTGCAAGGAGGGATTCACAACAGATTATCTCAGGATGCCCAGGAATTCATCAAGAGGTACGGTGCTTGGTTCATTCAGTTTCCCAAGTTCACTTACATTAGAGTGTATGGATGTCCTTTACCTCCATACATGTTGCCGAGGTACCCGACAGACAGAATTGTGTTACTTGAAGTAACAAGGCAGTTGGCAGCATATGTGAAGGCATTCAGACACAGACATCAGAATGGAGTTCAGGTACCTATTATTTTGGGTAATTCAGTTGAGGTATGTCCTAATGTCTTAGCCATGGATGACGCAGAGAAGGAGTTAGCCTTGTATCCTTTTTCATCTTTTGCTTGGAGGAATAGTTTTGATCCACATGGACATTTAGAGGAGACGGTCGGTAGAAGATTTAGACATGAGTACCAAATTGAAGATTTTATGATGAATCTCCTAGATGATCTCGAAGTGAAACGAAAGATACATTCTAGATTGCCTTTGGATTTCATCAGGAAATGTAAGATTTACAGAGTAGCCGACCAAGCTCAGGACAACGGCAGGCACATCCAATCTTCATATGATAGAGAAAGCAAAACAATAAGTTTGAATTGGAATGAGCCCGAGGCCGTGGATTTAGATGATTTGATGGCACCAGTCTTGTCTTGTACTCGCAGGTGGGTAGACGTTCAGCATCAGAAGTTGAGAGAACAAGGCATAGCCATGTCTTTTACTTTGGAAGAAAAGCCAGCCGAAGGTGGAGCCAGTGTTAGTGAAGGCAATCCTAATCCTAGGAATTCAGGTGAAGGTAACCTTCGATGTGCCAGTGAGGGCAATCTCCATTCGAGAGGTTCAAAGAGAAAGGAAAGATCAGAAAAGAAAGAGCCTTCCAAGAAAGAGCAAGGTGCTAACAAAGATCAAACACCAGGTACTTCTTCCAGGCCAGAGGATAGAGCAGTTCGAGTGGAAGAATCCATGGAATCGATGGTACAGAATGACAGACAGGAAGAAGAACAGGCACAGCATGTTTCATCCGATGGATCTCTCCAAGACTATGATTTAGATAATGATAATGAAGTAACATCTCCTCCCAGACAAGAAGAAACAGTACATAAAGAAATTCAAGTTCAAGAGACAAGATCAAATATCCCAGATTGATTGAAGGAAAGATTGACTAAGGTGATCGTAATTGAGGACGAGGACAGCGCAATTGATTTAGAGAGCCTTGTTGGACGTTCACATATGACAACAGAGAAGAAGAAGGCTACAAAGATGTCCAAGATGGTTCGAGATGAGACTGGATCTAGAAAACTGCAGATAGCTACACCGGCAGCAGACAAATATGAGGGTGAGATCCTAGCAGAGGACTATCATATACAGACTATTGAGTTAGGACCATCCACAACAGAGCAGACTTTAGATGATGCCACCGACACATTTGAGGCATTAAAGGACAAGTTTAGAGAAGAAGTAGAAAAGAATAGAAAGCTTGAGAAAGAGGTCGGTGCATGGAGGACATATTTCAGTCACATCAATGAACCTTTGGGACGTCAGGATCCAGTTAGATCACCATTGCAGGCATTGCCCCTTCAATCAATCAATGAAGCAGAAAGATTCAGGAATATGGTCCAGCGTACATGTAGTTGGATGGATAGATCTCACACGGTGGCCATAGAGTTTGTTACAAGGATGTCGAAGATCACCCATCAGGCTATCCAAGTTCTTGAGATTATTCACAGATTGATGGCAACAGTAGCTGCATTTGCCCATACCAAGGACGTTGTCATCCCTGTCTTGAAAGTTATAAGACATACATCCAGAAGAATTCTAGCACAAGAGAAGATCTTAGAAGGTGATTCTCACAGTTTGTTTCAGTGGTCAACCTTACTCCATATAAAGAGTGTTCTCTTTGAGGACATCAGTGTTAGATGTGGTCAAGTTGAGGAGGTGATCAATCCGATCCAGGACAGAGTATTTGAGGTACTTCGTACCATTCTTGGCAGAAGGATCGAGGTCGAGACAGATGTGGATTTACAAGAATTTGAAGATAGAATCAAGATCATCTTTCGCAAGGACAGAGATGTTACAGATGAGCAGTATGATCAGATGTATGCTACCATGCTCCTGATTGATAGAACGAAGGAACTTGAACCTACTTGGGACACAGCTCTTCTAGATGCATTTGATCAGGTTATCCACTTAGAAGAGAGTATCAAGAATCTTCCCGAGATTCCAAGCACAGAAATCGAAGGAATCGTGACAAAATTCATTGCATATGCTAAGAAAGAGAATTGGAAAGGGAATAAGATTCTAGATGAAAGGTTGTTACAGATGACATGACATCTTATTTCTCATTGGTTGATACCTCCTAGATTTTTGTGCCAAATTTAATATTTGGCTATGTATTTAATATTGTTCAGTAAAAAGGAGGTCATTTGTAACAAACCCTAATTAGGGTTTAGGTGTCATGATCTTGTCCATTGATTTACTTTCAATCTGGACCTTTCATTGTAACTGGGGATGCTATTTATACCCCCATTTTTCATTTCATTTGTAATAGAGTTAAGAGTGAAATAGAGAGATTAGAGTTGTAAGCAATTTTTATTTTGTAGCAAGATTGAGTCTTGAAGAGAGAAATTCAAGCAATTGTTGTATATGATGACTTGGAAATCAATAAAATATTGAAGTTATGGTGTTTTGTTGCAAATTTCTTAAGTTATCTTCATGGTTGTTGGATGTACTTGAATCACGCTCAATCGAAGTAGTTTGTTAATTTGAAAGGCTAAGTGTGAGATTTGATATTTGGTAGGATTCGCTATCCAAACCACTAGCTTCTTGCTGATTGTAGGAACGCCTTGCGTGGTCGACTGGAAAACATTTTGAGTCCTTAACCTTCAAGCATTTTCGCATCTAGGATATGTACCTTCGTAGTAGTGTCCTTGGTCTTTGATGCATTGAATACCATTATATTACCTTAGAAGATCGCACTAATTTCAATTGAGTTGTTACCTTATGGCAAAATTGAAGTTAGTTGAGTCTTGCCAAATCTCATTCATGCTAAGTCGTTCATAGGGTTAGGCTAGATTAGACTTCCTTAAACCCTGGTCCTTTTGCCATTTTTTTGAAAGTCCCTTTTAGTTTAGTAAAATCTTCGAGCTTTGAATACGTAAGACCCCTTGGAGGAAACAGCAAATCACATCATACCACTAAAAAAGCTTGTCCACACGTGGAGACCCCACTAAAAGAACCTTGGAGTCCATCTAACTGATCCTTTTTGCAGATCTTCAGCAGTTAGAGACTATTTTCTCAAGAGAGGATAAGATGCCTGTCGGTATTTTATTCTGTGTATGATTGTGTACAAAATACACGTCAACACCTTCTTGTCTGGATCAAATCTTTCTCTCTTCTTATAGGTAGCAAATCGGTAGAATGCAAGCTCCTCACTCGCAGTGTTGGCGGCTATGGCAGATTGGCAAACCTCTGACGTCTTCCCAACTGAAATAGGGAATGTCATTCTTGTCCTGTGCTTCTCTCTTTGGATAACATCGAACTCTAGAAGCTGTCTTACCACTTCCAACAATATCATTATGTCGGTCGGATACCTAGGAAGTCTGTAGGGTTTAGATTGAAACCCATGAATCCTGAAGTATGTGAAAGTGGGAAACTGTATATACCATGATCCATACTTTTTTATTAACTCTGTTGCCTCCTTGGACAATCTTCTGTGGATTCCGCCTTGCAGCATCCGTGTGATGTACATAGTGAATGCATCATTCACTCTCTTATAGTCTTCAATTCTATGCATGCTTAGCTGGGGGTAGCATTCATAACTCTTGAATTGTCCTTGCCCATTCCCGACTTCACCTTTGCATATTAATCCTCTTTATGAAACAAATCATGCAAGCAAGTACACCAAGTAAGAAGTCATGGCGAATGACTTGGACCGCTCTACATTCCTTAGCTGAAAATCCAGATTGTCATTTATAATCTTGGACCAATTCACTAGTGTTCCTCTAAGACAATCCTGGATGAAGTAGAACATCCATCCATCAAATATTGCTCCCTGCGGCATCCCCATCACTTTGTTGAGTAGGAATATCAAATCACTATATTCCTCCTTAAAATCTATGCACATAAGTGTCTTGGGAGCCTTGGAATGATGAGACCTAGGCTCAATCATCCACTCTTTGTTAATTAAATTCTTGCATACACCTATCTTCTTCGTGTATCTTTCCGCATAATCCTCCTTGGTCACATCCTTCATGTCTGTTTTGCGTGGAATTCCGAACCCCTCTGCAATAGCATCCTCAGCAAGGTAGGTGATGACAACACCCTTAGGATTCCTGATCATTCTTGTGAGCGGATCGTAACATTGTGCACATTCCAGGATAAGCTCACTGCACTGTATGGACTGTGGAAATCAAGCGGCATGGAAAATGCCACTCTTCATAATATTCGCATAAGCTGGGGAAGGAACCTGATCACTGACTCCGAACATCCGACTCTGCATCTGGTCGAAGTCCAGGAAATGCATGTTTGTGTCAGCGATCTCCTTCCATCTAGATGAAATCTTAAACTCTGGATAAAATCCAGTCTTCATTAGTTCTTTCCTTTCCTTATATCCCGACTTTGACATCGCACCTGTACAAAGCTCGAAGTTAGACTTAGGAAAATAATATTCGTAATAAAATTCCTGACTTTCTAAAGATTTAGCTAATTTAGAGGATGGAGTCAGGAAAATAATCCATACACTTGGTAAATTTTAGCAATTAAGTTCAAAGTGTGACAACACTAAGGCATGGAGCCTTCCATAAAATTCATTTAATACCTCCTTATGCTTAGAAAATATGCAAGCTAAAATGCAAAGGAGTATACCGGATAAATGATGACTAAGGAAAGGTGTGAAAGGTTTGTGTTTTCACACAATGAATGTCTGAAGACACCTTCCGCAGTCAACAATGGAGGTCAACAATTCTGAAGACAACTTGAAAATCAAACTTTTAAAACATGTTGTAATCTTCAAAATGTGCATAATCTTGATAAAAATCAGCTCTAATTATCAAAACAATCATTTTCTGGAATGTAAGCATGGCTGGTAAAATTTAGTTTTCTGAGGACAAGTTTGAAAATTGGATACTTCAGACTTACCAGCACCTTGCAAAGTGGTTTAAATCTTTGAAAATGATGAAAAATGGCTAAGGAAACAGCCACAAGCAAATTCACCAAAACTGGTTAGGTGGCTGGAAATGAAAATTTCTGAGGACAACCGCCTAACAATGGAGTTTCAGACCTGCAACAATGATAAAATGGTCTAAAAAATGCACAGAAAACTCCATAAAACACCTCCGAATGCTAAATGTTTAAGTTAGAATTGGCTGGGCAATAAAAACTTAAGTCTGAAAATTAATGGCAGCCATTAATGGAGGTCAAAATCTGAAGCAAGCCTCAGATCTGAAGCGAATCAGCAAGCTGGAAATGATGGCAGACACCAAGCACGAATAAAAATCACTCAAAATATGACACCAAATCACCTCCCAAGCAAAATCGAATTTTTTCCAAGTATGGTGCCAAAATGGAAATCTGAAAATGATGTCTATGGCAGCTTAGATCTGCAGTAGCAAGGATGGCAGCAATCTGGAAAAATCGCCCAAGTTGGGATTGGATACCCCAAACACAAAAATTCGCCCTCCTTAGCAAAAATCGAAATTTTCAGAATTCTGAAAAATGTTGTTAATGGCAGCCTTGATCTACAGCAATGAAGGTCTGAACAACAAGCAAAATGGTGGAGGAAAAATCGCCTAAGTCTCCAAACATGAAATTGTCAATTTTCACCAAAAAATGCTAAAGTTTGAAAAAATCGCCAAACTTAGCAAAATCGAAATTTTGAAAATGGTCTTTAATGGCAGCCAAGAGTAATAGATCAGCAAGCTGGAAAAAATGGAGGAAAATAAATCCTCAATCCCACACTTCACAAAAACGCCTTGCTAAAAATTCTCCCAACTTGGAGAAAAATCGCTTTCATGGAGACACCTGGTAGAAATAATAATAAAATAATGCTAAGTCTCCTCTCATATACTTGTTTTCACCTCACTTTCACCACACAAGCAATGTGGGATAAAACACTTGTATAAATACTTGCTTGGTGAAAACCTAACTTGCTTCTAGAAGGTTCAAATATTAATTGATTATTGCAAGTTATTAAATTTTGCTTTTAAATTTTAAATAATCATTAATAATTATTTAAAAGCAATTAAATGGAGCTTATTTATTAAAATATTGCAATTTAAATCCAAAATTAAGCCTCCAAGGGAAAATCGATATAGGTTGGGATTGAAAAATCCCTTCAAAAATCATTAAAATCGTCAAAGATTCTCCATAAGGGAAATTCGACCCATGCTTGGACAAAAATCCATGCTCAACTTCATCAAAATGCACACAAAAAACCTCCCACGGGAAAATCGATGTGAATTTGGACAAAAATCGAGACAAAAATCCACTCTAGTTGCAACAAATCACCCCCAGGGGAAATTCGATGGCAGTCTGGATTGAAAAATCCACACTCCAAACTCACTTAACTTGGAAAAAACCTCCCTGGTGGAATTTCGACCTCAGTCTGGATGAAAATTGGGACTCAAAACTCTTCAAAATATTCCCAGTGGAAAATCGATCCCTGTCTGGATGAAAATCTGGACAAAAATTCTTACAAATGCTCTTAGGGGAAATTTGATCCCTGTCTGGATGGAAATCTGAACAAAAATCCTCACTTAGTTGTCACAAAAATCCTAGTGGAAAATCGACCCAGGCATGGAATCATCCTTAACTTTGTCCGCACTTCAGTCCGCACTCCAGTTCGCACTCCTGGTGGAAAATCGATGGCAATTTGGATAAATCTTGACACATAGCCAAATTTTAGCACTTCCAGGGGAAATTCGATGGCAGTCTGGATAAATAGTGGGGAAAAATAGTAGCCAGTATGGATTTCAGGGGAAACCCATGTGTAGTATGGATTTTGAGTGGGGGAATGGGTTGGGTAGTCTGGAATGTGAGGGGAAAAGCACCTCTAGCATGGAATTTGACCCTTTAACTCTTGGAATATGAATTTCCCTTAGGATTTTATCATTTTAACCACTCAAAATCACTTAGAAACTTTAAATTTGACTGGACTTAGGCTAATTTTCCAAAAATATGAGTGAAATGCTAGGAAAATATTGGAATAAAGTGCAAAACCAACTTAAATAATACCTTAGGAGCGAGAAAACAACTCCAAAAAGGGTTTGTGAATATCTTGGCACTTTAAAATCACTGATGCGCGTGTTTAAAAACACGTTAACGCTCAAATGGGCGAACACTTGGACAAAACTTAGGATCCTTAAAATATCAACGTTTTACAACTTGACCCTATAACTTCAAAAACCCTAGACGGCACTAGGCATGATCAAAACTCCGAGACTCGGGAATGAGAAACGCAAAATTGCCCACTAAGCAGCCAAAACCCTAACCTAACAACGCAAAAAGCCGACAAAGAGGGGGGCCCCCGTTAGCAATGGGGCGATGTGTGAAAAGGTCACAACAAATCCAAATAAGTTTGCTAAATTCAAGGGGCATCTTGGTGTAGTTACTTTTTAGAAACTTGCCATTTTTTTTTGTAAATCTTGTATTCTATAAGAGACTCGATCTCTTCTATAAATATACAATCTAATTTTTACCAATTACTTAGCATAATAGTTGGATCCACTACTTTGGTTTCTTTCTTCTATTTAAAAATGATAAGCTTCAAAATATTTTCACATACATGACAAGAAGTTACTAAGTTTTGGGTAGATCTGACTAATTTGGCATAATTATTTGCCAAAATCAATATGGAAGATTCCTGAACTGTGCAACCATAAGATAGTGCTTAACACTCATAATAAGCAGCATTTCTTCAAGTTTCAGGGGTGGCAAAAATTTATTGGGTTTTGGGGATGGCTGATAAAAAAAATTCAAAAAATAAAATTTGAATTTTTAAAATATAAATTAATAAAAAATAACTTAAAATGTTTAAAAGAAGCTGAAATTTTAAAATTACCAAATACAATGCGATGAGTATGCAATAATAATCCATTGATTACATTATCCATCTGATGATCATAATGTGGATTGTGATTATTTTTAAATATCTGAAACAAGTCTATGTTGGAAGCATGCCACATAATGCATTGAATGTTCAAGTATGTGCATGTAGGCCTTGTTTTTTACTTGGGCTAATTACTTGAATCAATCTGCCCTCTTGTTCTACTTACAACCAACATCCACAGAAAAGCAAACTCTAATAAGGAAATTTGGGAGCCTGAAACAACACAGATGATTAAAAGCTGGAACGCATGATTTAAATTAGAATGATGATTGATAATACAACATCATACAAAAATACACACCAAAATTCTAATACTCAACTTTCAGAAGAAAAATAATGTAAGAAGATAGTTCAAAACAACTTCCTACATATGCATTGTAATTGTTGGTTGGATAAAGAATGTAAAAACTTGTACAAGTTCATGAAATTAATGCTGAACAAAGAAGTAACAAAGTAATAAATGAAAATACATACATTTAAGGAAAGAGAAGATATTAGATCTATAAAACTCCTGAAAAAATTCTGAATGTAGGCACATAGAAAAACTAGAATGCTTCTGGAATAAGATAGTGTCAAGGCCTTTTGTTGCTCTGGTTAAACAAGAGATGCACTTAAAATAAGTCAACTGACATTTCCTGTTTTTTGGAAATTCTTTTGTTGTTTTTTCTTTCTAGTTTACTTTTCTGAGATTGAACAGGGCATGTCGATTGTATCTCATACAGCCATCCATTATCTAGGTCAGGATGATTATTTGGCCTGGATGTTTAAAAATACCAAATTACGTAAATTTGAAGTTCATGGGGATACACCCTAATGTCCCTGGGAATAACATCCCTTGGCTATCCCAGGAATGCTAGGGCATCATTAAAAAAAACAAGGTACATCCCCCTTTTTAGGAGAGGTCTGGATTTTATATAATAAAAAAGGGAGATGATGGGTTGACCTCCCGTCCACCATTTCTCCATACACCACATTCTGGACATATGTCTAGACCCCAGGTAACACTGATAATAATTGTGTTTTCTATTTAAGGGGACACCCAAATTTTATATTTGATAAAAAAGGGGGATGATGGGTAACCTTTAATCCCCAAAACTTCATGGATGCATTTCTAGGCCCCAAGTAACACTGATAATAACAATGTTGGGAATGCAAAAACTCGTGGCCTAAACAATTATTGGCATGAGAAACCATTGCTTGTATGTATTAACACTTTGAATAATAGAGCTAAGTTGTGACATGCCATTTGTACTTTTTTTTATCATTTGGTAAATTGAGGGACTTGGGATTCTTGCCCTTAAAATATATGTAAAAATCATCAGTTTTTGCATGCCATGTTAACAGGGGTCTATTTTCTATTAGCTTTTAGCTTGAAAATCTGAGCATACTGTTTACAACCTTAAATATAGGGGTCTATTTTCTATTCGCTATACAAGCTAAAAGCTATAGCATACTATATAATTTAATCGGTAATCCTATTCTACCATCAAACCTAAAATCCCTAGCTATCCCTTCTTAACATGGGAGAAGAGTCATTTTGCATTGATCCTTGTCCAATCTCCAAGAGGATTTTTTCTTTTTTGATTAACTGTAGTCTATTGATTTGAATTATGTTCTGAAGAGTGAATGCTCTCATGTCCAAAATTCTGTACTGGATCCTCAAGTGGAAGAGATTTCTTTCTTTGATCCTTCTCCCTTGGAGTCTTGGCTGAAGCAGCTTCAGCCACTGAAGGGGCTGGGCCACTACTTGGTGCCACGGGCCCCAGCAGTAATTTTTAAGATTTGTTAACATCATATCCTCAGGTTTTGAAATTTCATTATTCTATTCACTATCATTAGGATAAACATGTTGATGGCTTGTGTCAGCCTTTATCCACCAAGTTGCTTCCTTCATGGGTTTAGCCTTTTTTGTAGAAGGTGGGTTAGCATAACATAATCTGCTCCTGAATGCTATTCTTTCATGATTCAATAATTATTTCCAAACTTTGGGCTCATGGAGCCTACCTTGAGCCTAATTTTTGCTGGTAACTGTTTGGAAATATCCATTTTCACAAGAATCAGAGCTCTGAAACTAGATTGAAGCTCAATGGCATTTCTAATTTAAGAGAGAAAAATGCAGTGGAAGGTTAGGGAGCCGAATCCAAATTGGAATATTTGAGAAAGTCTCTGTGAGAGGAATGAAATCTAGATACCAAGGTTTCAGATAAATACAGGCTTTGTCCTAAGACAAAGACCACTTTTGGAACAGCAAGTCCACATATGAAATGGAATTGCATATTATGAGGAAGAAACCCTTTGACAGAAGGGCCAATGAAAATTTCCTCTTCCAGGAATGCTTGTCAAGTTTTTGAGATACATTTGTTAAGCTCAGCTTGGGTTGGCCAAAAGTTATGCAACTAGCAAATCGAAGTGTGTTCTCTGTGCCTTTTCATCCTCAAAAACATTTGTTCCAAATTCCACAATGGAGAGGATCTCACATTGAGCTTATGATCTAAGGGATTCGCTATGAAACATTGACCCCATAATTGCAAGTGGCAACATAAATCTTATTCCTGGGTGTTATACATGATCCACCAAGGGTTCTTGAATAGGCCTTCATGGAACTCACTGAAATATCATTTGATGCATGACTGCCTACATATGCAGCTGAGGAGAATTTAGTAGATGTCAAAAGTGGGTGCAAGGTGTGAGAAATGCTGGGGGAAGAGGTCCAGTGCACCTTTGCAAAAGGAGAGTAGATCTTTGGGGATGCACCCAATCAGTTTGCTTATTTTTCCTTGGCAGGTATGCAATCATGACGTGGATTGAAAAATATTGAAGCTATAAAACATGTCATTTGCACTCTTTAGTTGTTTGCAACAACTATGACATCATGCGAACCTTGAGGAAATATGTTATATGTGTAAAGTTTAATTAAATTGAAAGGTGAAGAGGTATGAAATAGGAATGTTATTGGATCTTGAATGTTTTTGGGGTTGACTGCATAAACCTTTTTCAATTAGTGTTTCAAATCACACTCCATTATCCATTGTCAGGAACGTTATTTCTCACTTAAATCAAAATATTGACAAAAACATTATAATTAGTCATTTATTTATCATACATTAAGTACAAGTATCATAACACCATGAGGGTAATGATTCATACTTACCTTGGATAGCTTTGGATTAATGCAACATCCATATTTGAGTTTTATCTTTACCTTAAAAGGAAATTATGCTGACTTTGCTTGTCTCTTTTGACAAGTAAAATTGCTTTTCTTTGTGAGTTATATTTGTTTTAAATTCTAGATCATGCTACAATATTATCCCTAAAACCCTTAGAATCAGGTACAAATCATCCCAGGGTGGGAATTGGGTAAGAAACATTGTAGGATCATTCTGGATACTGTTGCTTGAGGCTTAGTACTTCCATGGATGTACTTGGGCAATTCTGGGATAAAAACTATACTTCAGGGCTATTTGTCAAGGTTACTGTGTTTTTGTTTCCTTTTTTGATAGTTTCTTGGTCCTCAAGTTTGACCGGTTAACTGAAAAAAATAACCCTAGACCCTATATTTAACCTCAAAACAATTTAAAACAGGAAAACAAACATGATGGATTTTGATTTTATTATTTTATTTTTAGTATTGAGCATTGAATATCTATCATGACATTTGAGTTTTACAAATTGGCATCAAAGTAGTAGTATCTAATTGTTGTTTTGTTTATTCTATGCATTTTATGTGGTTATTTGAACTTAATTCCTGCTTTTTAGGCTAATACACATTTATGATTTTTACATCTTTTGTGTATAGATGCACCCAAAATGGACCCAACCCCAATATTTTAATATGTTATGTTAATATATAAGTGGTAGTCATTATACTTGCTTCCTATTTGCAGGTGTGTTGGAGGGATGTGATGCATTGGATGTGGCCACTTTTCACGGAGCGTTGGTCTTCATGGCGGGAAGATTGTTTACATATTAGCCCATGTCCATTAACGGTCTGCTTGGGAAATCGTTTCTTAGGAAATTGAGAATTACTAAAATACAAATTATATGTAGTAGAATATCACATCTTATGAATTAAGGAGCATTTTTAGTATTTTTTGCTGCAGAATTTTATAACATGTCTGTTTCAAAAATAGAATGCCGGACACTATTTTGTGCATTCTTAGTGCTGATGATTGTATGATGGTTGTTACATGTCTATGATACCGTGTATTTTCTTAACAACAATGCAGGATCCAGTAACAGGGCTTCCTATATCACATCATTGGCCCAAATCTCCATTACTTTTGTAAGTGCTTGTAGGGTAAAATTTATTTGGTATGGTTCTAAGTATTAGCAGCAAAATATTTGATTCATGTTTTTTGTAAGGATTTATCATGTTTCATTGAATGTATGTAATTTTTTTCCATATGGTTCTCACTTTTTTGTTTACATCTTATAATCTTAAAATTAAATAATATAGTATAATATAATATGGCGATTGATTCCAGAGCAACAGATGGAGAATGTGCAAAAGAAGAAGATGATGTGGCTGGTGTTGGCAGTGCAGCACTGCATGCCACTTGTCCTAGTCAGCTTGTCATAAAAAATAGTGAAAAAATGTGATAGATTTGTGAAGAGGCGTGTTTACTGCAGAGAATACGGAGAAATCATTTAAGGGCACACTAGATGTAGTGGATGCAGGTCGTGGAAAAGCTAAAGTTGATCCTTTTGTCCTTAAATGGATTTAAAAAAGATTCTACAAGTCAAATACTCAAATCTTAAGAGGGAGATACACAGGTATAGACTCTCTCGTTCTAGTAGAGGTGTTTCCCTCAAAGGATCAGCCTCTGAAATTTCCATTGGGAAATAGCGGTGGTGAGGTTTGTGTTGGGACTGATCCAGATGAGAATCAGGAGAGGAGCTCAATAGGGCTGTGACCTGGGAGTCCTTTACTCTCTGGGTTAGGGGAACAATTGGAATCAGTTCCCCTGTCCTTGAGAGACATCCGGGTCAAACTTGCTGATGTGGAACCAGATTAAATTTTCCCAAATGATGGTATAGAGTCTAGACCAAATATCTAAGGAATTAGGTAGGTATATCTCTTGTTTGCAGCTTCATTGGCAGAAGACCAAAGTTCACATAGATTATTGAATGGATGGGATGTACCTGGAGCAGTATAATATGACATTAACTTTCTTTGCTATCAATTGGTTTCTTCCAAATCTAATTTCAACTAGTGGAGGATTAAGATTTTATTTGGAACAATGACCCTTGACTTTGTGGAAGTATTGGAGTTCAAATGTGCCCTTGGAAGCTTTATTTTGATTTGGAGGTTGATACAATTGCTAGGGTTCCTCTTTGGGTTCATTTTTCACAATTTACTTTGGTTATGAGAAATTCCAAAATGATAATTTTGTCAGAAAATAAGATTGGTGACTTAATTAGGGTTGATACGAAGCAAGAAGGATCTAGGAACAATTTTGTAATGGTATGCATGATTGTAGACATTTCTTGATTTGTTTTTCAATCCCTTTGGATTATGTTTGCCCAAGGTTCCTAGATTCAATATGTGAACTTTCAAAGATTGCCCTTTAGATGCTTTCATTGCAGTAAGATTAGTGACAAGGTTGCAAGGTGCCAGTCTTCTTAAATCTCTAGATCCAATGCTATTTAGTTGCAAAAAATGATCTTGAAAGTTGGTAAATTAGATGAGGATTTGTGGGGGTATCATAGTGGCTTGGGAGGATGGTGTGTCTCACATTGCTTTGGAGTCTTCTAGGAAGATTCTAGGGGAGTCTATAAATAGGGTTGGAACCACTATCAAATCATCTACTATGGAGGACAGGATGCAGATCATTGAGATCTTGATGTGGTGCAATTAAAAAGCAGGAAGTCGATTTAGGATTGCCCTTAGATGTTAGGGTTTTACTTTCAAAAAATGAGGGTTTTTCGTTTACAAATCATCCTTCCGCTTTGGAAGTTTTGGAAAGCTTGGGGATCTTGGGATCTTGGAAAAGTTATTCTCATGGGACAAGACTGAGAAGTGCACAGAGCATAAAATTGAAGTGGAAAGCTTGCAGTGGAAGTGCAACAATAGACATTGGATCCCAATGGACCATAGAGGCTTTCTTGTCTTGCAAGGGAGGGTGATCAGCTTTAGTGCTCTCTTGAGGCAGATTATTTGCAAGGTGCTAGTCAATCTTTGGAAATTGATGGAGTTTCCCTCTATGATAGAGGTTGTTTATTGAGCCTGTTAGGCTTATTGAAGTTTTTATTTCTCTATGTTGGCTTTGAGGAGGTAATGCTAATTACTACATAATTGGATGGTTTAGAATGTTCTCACGAGTGTCTTAGGTATTATATGTGTAAAAGATGTTCAATTTACATTCAATATGCAAGTTATATTCTATTTTATATTATCTTGTTCTATGTATTACTGATTAAAATATAAATCTGACTATCTTCTTTTGTATGGCAGGTGAGAGGAGCATTTATTATTTTCTATGTCCTATCTCACGAATGCCACTCAATATAAGTATATAACAAATGGGGTACAATCAAGCAATGCCTTGATTGGTCATGACCGATCAAGACATTACTTGATCGTCCCTCTTTGTTAATACAAACAAATACATGTTCATTGTTAATACCAATCAGTGTGTAAATATTTTAACAACCGATGATTATCGGTGTTTGCACAATACTAACAGCCGATAGTTATCGGCATGTTAGCCTTAACAACCGATAACTATCGGTGTAGGCTTAACATCCAATAACTATCGGTTATCATGCCACCCGATATATTGAAGCATATACAACCCGATATTTAATCGGTGTTTTGATTAATCATAATATTTATTATCAATTATGTTAGTCTATATAAATTGGAATGCAAGATTTAGTAATCAATGAACATAAACAAAAGATATAGTATGATTGAACTGAATAGGTTATTTATATGCAAATGTAGAATGGCTATCAAAGAGGAATTAATTGCTTGAAGGTTTTATCATAGTTATCGATATGATAAATGATTGAATGAGAGACTTCATTTATCTCTCATTCAATCATTTATCTTACAGAAACCGTCATGCATTAACACTCCCTCTTAGCTGGGTAAGATAAATGTAAACAATTATATTCAATCATCACAATTCAAATGACAGTTAGCATTCTTTACTCAATCTGACATTCTAGAAGATCATACCACCTAATCACATGATATGAAGTATCACCTAAACACGTGATACAAATGTCCATCACGTCAATCTTGTGATGACAGGATATCACCTAAGCATGTGATATCAGTATTGCCTAAACACGCAATACTTAAGGATAATCATATGAGAAAGATTTAAATTATCATCTTAGAAAATCATATCACCTAATCACATGATATGAAGTATCACCTAAACACGTGATACAAATGTCCATCACGTCAATCTTGTGATGACAGGATATCACCTAAGCATGTGATATCAGTATTGCCTAAACATGCAATACTTAAGGATTATCATATGAGAAAGATTTAAATTCTCATCTTATCCAAGTTGTGGTATGTGCACAAAACACCTTATACAAATGTTTTACCACAACACAATCATGGTACATCCATGACACACCAGAGATCCAACATGATAACTGGTCTGGACATTATAAGATCGTCACCTTATAATGTCTACATACAAGTGTTCATTATCTTGAGAGATTGTCACCTCTTAGATATGAACCCAGGGGATAAAATCCAAAATGTCCTTTCATGACAAAGAAGTTTACACATTAAACATCTTATTGATATGCAAATACAGATTACAAAGCAAATTACCTTTCTATCATACCTAAACCTTTTCTGAAGTGATCAACCTTCGCTCTGGAAAGAGGCTTAGTCAGAATATCTGCAGTTTGATCTCCAAGGGAAAACCCTCCTACTCGAGGGAGAAAAACCCAACATAACGTGTCTTCTTTATATATCAAATATGTCTAGCAATAATGCAAGATCCAGGCCCAATATATGTTGCTCCACTCCTTGAAGCAAATTTCACAAGAACAAATCTGATTGGCCTTCTTCACAGGATCGATCTGCTCTAACTAATATATAAACTGCTCTTCATATAAATTGAATGGATCAGAGAATGAGTTTGCATCTTCTATATATATGAGGGACGCACCCTTTCACAAGGGGTCGGTCCTCAATGACACCATATGTCCCTTCACAAGGGTGGCCACTACAACATCAACACTCCCTCTTAGCTAGGGAGGAATCCTTGTTAATAATATAGTCATGAAATGACATCCACCATGGCTACTCCTAGAGGGTGGAACACGATTCATCACAATACTCAACATGATGACATCCATCATGGCTATTCCCATGTATGAGAATGCATATGAACACAAGTGCCCATCACAGAGTTGCTCAACGTGATGTTTTCATCTCATCATGACGTTCACCATGACTACTCCCAGAGGGTGGAACAAGGGCCTTCACCTCAAACTTCTCCCTCACAGATAAGAGTATATTAACAAGGCTTGCTCCTCAAACTTCTCTCTCGCAGAGAAGAATGCATTAAGCATATCTTCATGATGGTGTGGCTCCCTCTGAACCTAATATCAACCTTTTGACCTCCTTGTCTAAGGTTGCTTCTGATGAAATGTTAGACTCCCTCTGAATCTGATATCAACCATCTGACCTCCTCTTCTAAGAACCAAATCGCAAGGACAAACTGTATGGATTCTTCTTCTTCGATAAATACTTACCGCCATCAACTCAATCCTATGACTGCAAGCATCGAGTTCTTTCTCCCTTGAATGAAATCTCTTATGCTTCTTGGTCTATCCTTTCTTTATCTCGAAAGATCACCTACAAAACATGACTTATAGAACTCTAGCATGTACTTAGCAAATTCACCACTAGTAGCATAAACAAGAGCCCCTAAGGTCAACATTGCTTCCTCATGGACTGTTGCACTTGTGCAGGCAAATACTTGTTTATAGAATGGAAATGCGAAATCTCAGGATCTCCACTAAAGTCCCCTCCATATTCTTCCTAAATTCTTCATCACAAATAGTACTTCAAAACTCTATAGCCTAAAGAGCAACAAGCTCTTCATCACTTTTAACTGCTTTTGTTGTGATTCTAAAGATGTCCTGCATGTAAGGGGCAAGTTTCTCATGGTACATTGAAGAAATTGAAACAAGATATTCAAATGCAGCTTATCGTGTGCGGACACCTACTAACAATGTTGATTCACAAATAACACGCATAATGTAATTGCATGAATTAATAACTACATATGAAATTTGTGACCATTAATCAAACATGGATTACTTATCTCTTTGTTTATTAGTCTTCCTCGCAATCCAACAATTGTTCATTCCTGATGCTTTGCACTTGAAGATTTAGATCTCATTTGATGGTTGCTCTTTGATACACATACTTTTAGTTGTTGTGTTCAGCCCATATGCCACGCACAGGACACTTAGCAGTATCAATGTGGCGTCGATCTTCCTCAATAATCTTCCCAGCCATGCATTCAAATGAAGACCCTTCTCTGCAAATCTGTACATGCTATGGAAAGAGAGCATCGAATTGGTTTTGTCTACAATAAGACCGTCGCTTCTCATGTCGCTCTCTGACTAGCAAATATATGAGTATTGTTTCCAATGTTGTGGCACTAGTGCCAAACAACATTAAAGATAAACCTTAATGCCCAATTCAATAGATGGAACTACCAATCACAAAAACTTGCTAAGTGATTCGATACACATACAATCCATCAGATTTATGTCAGATCGAGATCTTGCTGCCTCCCTTGAACTTTCGTTGTTGATCAATTTTTTATTTTTTTTCTTTTTCTTTTTATTACTTCGGCAATTTGCTCTAGTTTCATAAAGATATTTGTGACTGCATCTTGTCTACATGTAATTGCATCGTCTAGAGGTGTCTGTTTCCGATCATCTTGAACGTCTACTTCAGCTCCCTTCTCAAAAGCAAATGAAGCGTATTTGCATGACCCTACCGAGAAAACAAGATGAAGAGAAGTCTCTCCATCTTCATATTTGTTTGGAGTATTTATCAACTGTTTTCCTCCATCGCATTCCTCCAACAAAAAATCCTACAACTTTTATAATAGCATCATCTTCAATACACCTTACAACATCTAGGGTTGTCAATGCATTATCTATTAAATAGACTGATCCAACCCAAGCTCTGCAATCTAATAAACTCATTACTGCCAATATAACATGTCCTGCCTTCTTTTCCAACTGACTAGGAGCATGGCCACCGGCTACAACGATTAGAATCTTGTTTAGAAGATCATAATTTCCGATCTGGTTGTTGCTCTTCCACATTGCATTGCTTGGAAGATCATCTCTCCCGCATTTTGACGCTACATACTCTATCATCTTTGTAGCGCAACTGTATCCGTAACTGTGTTCATGGGGTGTGTGTACTATGTCATCACCTCTGCAAAAACAGCCTGCGATAATATCCATCAACTTATGTTTCATTACTCTATGAATGTGATAGACCTCTTCATGCGGCATGTTCGAACCCATCCTCGTACAAAAAGGCACTTGACAAGATAATCTTGTCTCATGGTAGGAATGCTCGACAATTGATCATACAGTCGTCGTTGTCTGATGATAACAAGGCACTGCGAACAAGTGTTCATCCAAAGTGCACTGGTTACTCCTGTGATCTTATGGACAGTTAGAGACACATATCCGCCATCAAACTTTGACTTGCAACCTTCCTTATTGCCTTGTTCGATTCACATGAAATCGCTCCCTGGTGATTCCACAAAGAACTTGGCTCTTAATGTACAAACTGCAGTTGATTCCCTGAGAGTAGAGTCGATCTCCTTTAATATCCAGATTGCATTAGAATAGGCAATCGGGATATCCAAATCACCACGCTCAAAGAAGTTCCTACCTAGACGAGGAGTTGTCTGATTGCTTCAACAAATCTGATAGGATCTTCAAATCTGATGGCGCTACCCATTAGAAGAATTTTGATGTTGAATATATGCTTGTTTGAATTTTCCACAAAATTGAACAACCTCAGGTTCGATTTGACCTGGCTCTGATACCATGTAAAAGATGTTCAATTTACATATACAATATGCAAGTTATATTCTATTTTATATTATCTTGTTCTATGTATTACTGATTAAAATATAAATCTGACTATCTTCTTTTGTATGGCAAGTGAGAGGAGCATTTATTATTTTCTATGTCCTATCTCACGAATGCCACTCAATATAAGTATATAACAAATGGGGTGCGATCAAGCAATGCCTTGATCGGTCATGACCGATCAAGACATTACTTGATCGTGCCTCTTTGTTGATACAAACAAATGCATGTTCATTGTTAATACCAATCGGTGTGTAAATATTTTAACAACCAATGATTATCGGTGTTTGCACAATACTTAACAGCCGATGATTATCGATGTTTGCACAATACTAATAGTCGATACTTATCAGCATGTTAGCCTTAACAACCGATAACTATCGGTGTAGGCTTAACATCCGATAACTATTGGCTATCATGCCACCCGATATATTGAAGCATATACAACCCGATATTTAATCGGTGTTTTGATTAATCATAATATTTATTATCAATTATGTTAGTCGATATAAATCGGAATGCAAGATTTAGTAATCAATGAACATAAACAAAAGATATAGTATGATTGAACTGAATAGGTTATTTATATGCAAATGTAGAATGACTATCAAAGAGGAATTAATTGCTTGAAGGTTTTATCATAGTTATCGATATGATAAATGATTGAGTGAGAGACTTCATTTATCTCTCATTCTATCATTTATCTTACCGAAGCTGTCATGCATTAACAATATGAAGTATGAATAAGTTTTCTTGGTCTTACAATATGTAGTAATTTTTCCTCTTGTTTTGTGGATGGCCCCCAATAGAACCCTAACTATATAGATAAGAAAAAGGAAAATATATAAATCATTTATAATATCTTTTCTAAAAAAAATCATTTTGAATTTCATTGTGTGTGGATCTTGTACTGGTGATTGATACTTATATATATGTGATTAAGGTACAAAATGTTATTAATATGAAAGTTTTCTTTCCACGTTGACTTAAAGTGTTGATGCAATTGTGAAATAACATCTTTTTAAAACTACACTACTAAATCCTTCTAATAACCCCATATTCTTTGGCATAGACAAGCTTGAGTGAAAGTATTTGTATACCTTTGATCTACAATTGTTCCCCATGCTTCTTATGAAAGAATGTCGATTCTCTACTAATATTATAATTGTCAATGCTTGAGTGGTTACTGAAAGTATTTCCAAACTGCTTATTATAAGTTGCTGGTCTAAAATTTTCAACAAGCTGATAACCAACATTAATAACTACTAAGGCACTTTTCTCAACACGATCATCCTGGAATTCCTTATCAGAATCCTTTTGTTTGAATGCATATTGAGTATTGACAATGAATTTTGAACACAAATGTGGTATGTTAAGGTTCTATAATGTACATATACCTGCTTTATCCATGTTTTCATATGAATATAATGTGTATATACATGCTTTATATATTTTTCATATGAACATTTAAAAATTTCTCTATATATTTTAAATTCTCCCTATGTTTTGTATAGCCGTCCCGTTTGCTGTCCCCCCGCTGTCCCCAAAATTAGCAAAAAAATTTGCCATCCCGAAAACTCGTCCTGCCGTCCCCTGTCATCCCCGTCCCAGAAACTCAGGGTAACATAGGATATAAGTTTATTACCTAGCATGAAGAAGATATTTGTTATCGAATAATTCCTTGCATCATGAACTTTCAGTCCAAAGGCAATTTTGGTATAAAACTGATCTAGCAGAAATCCAAGGGTTTTTGTCCCCAAATCCCAAATCTTTAGCATATCATTGATCCTTGTTTGAACCGCATTGCCTTCTGGGTTTTTGTCTCATGGGTAAAAAATTTTCCACAGGCACAAATCTCAAAAAGAGAAAATTATCAAACTCGGAATGAATCTCCTTCCTTCTCGTCAACCTCCTTTTATAAACCCAAAGGAACTTGCCAAAAATAAATTATAAAATCGTTTAAAAATATTAGTTTATTTTTACTCATGAAAGTGTCTTATAATATTTATTTTATTTTGTTTTATTTTTTACCCTAGGTAAGTCATTTCAATAAAATATTCATCTTATAAATATAATTAATTAAATACAAGTTGCTCCAAAATATTAATTTAAACAACTTAATTTAATTATTTTCTCTTTGAATGCTTAGGTGGAAAATGGGGATGTTACACTATTGGATTTTATGCAAGGTTAAGATATGATTGGATTCTTTAAAATAATAAAATTTGAGTTCAACTGTTAACTAAGAAAAGACTTTCTATATGCAATATGCCAAATTTAATGGCGTCTTCTCCTAACATGGGGTTAAGAGATAAGTATCTAATTTTTGGATACATGCATGGGCTGTGACCTTACCTGACCCATCAAAGCGAGGGAGGGTCAATTTGCCTTTTGTATTGTAAGTTTTTATTAGTTTGATTTCTCCTCCTTTTACGGGTACTTATTGTCCCAGCCTTACAATATACTATGAATGGAATGCTTCTCTTGACTTCAGGGTCAAGCCTTCATATGCTTCGACAAGTTCATTCAAATTAGGATTGGGCGTTGGTTTCGTGATTATTTGCAAAACTATCAAAGGGCAACAAAAAGATTGTATTACGTGGTTGCATTTAGGAGAGCTTTTCTATAACACCACCTATCATATGTTGATCATAATGACTCCCTTTAAATTCTTGCATGGATATGATGCTTCATCATTTTCTGATTTGGCTTTTGGTGATATCAGGGCTTTGAAAGCTAAGGATTGGATTTAGGAGATTCAAGACATCCTTAAGACCTTAAGGATAATTTGCAGAGTGCTCACAATCAATAGAAGATGTATGCAAATAGACATAGGGTTTAGCGTAATTTTGATGTAGGAGACTTGGTTTCTTACGATTGCAGCGATATGGACAGTCTTCTTTGAAGAAAAGTGGTGCCAAGAAATTAAAACCACATTTATATGGTTCCTACAGGATAGTTTCAAAGAGTGGGGGAGTTGGCTCATGAGCTTGAGTTGCCAAAAAATAGCAGGATTCATAATGTACTTCATGTATCGTGCCTTAAGAAGGCACTAGGGCAGCATATTACTTCTTTAATAGAGCTACCACTTTTGGATGAGGAGGGTAGATTGGCTTTGGTACCCGGTGAGATTTTGGATGTCAGGGAAAGAACATTGAGCTGAATAATCAAGGAGTATCTTATCAAATGGAAAGACTTGCCCTTTGAGGATGCCACTTGGGAGGAGGAACAAATTCTCCAGCATCCTAATTTACAATTGCTTGAGGGCAAGCAATTTCGGGAAGGGAGGGTTGTAATGTCCTCCACAAACTAATCTAGGAGGACTTATTAGCCTATTTAATTCTCGTAGGCTAAAGTCCAGAAAAAGGGAATTCATTAATTTAATTATTTAATATTATCCTTAAAAACTTATTCTATCGGTAATATTATTTGATTACTTTAATAAGCTTTATAAAGTGACTTAAGTGGCTTATTTAGGAAGAATTTAATAAAGTCTTTTCCTTGGGCTAACTTAAATATTTAAAAGTACTGGAAAATGAGAAGTGTTTCTAGAAGCTTCCTGGATTGATATAAAAGAGCATTTCGAGGCTCATTTGAGATATGATTGGATTATTTTCTCTTGTTGATTTTGGAGAGCTTCTTGGAGCTTGAAACCCTAGGATGAAAACCCTAAGGGATTGTTGGTTTCAGTATTCAAACTATCTGCACTAGCTAGTTGTTGGAGATTTCACCTAGAGATTTCATAGTGTATTCAACATATAAGTTCATCAAATTTGTGAAGTCTTGTTCCGAGACAAACGTATAGAGTTTTAGGTTTATTTGAGTTATATTAGAGTTTCAATCTAGAGGCCTTGCTTAAGTTTGATTTTATTTATACATTTGGGTGATTGGTTTGAAAAGTTGTGGAGTAATGAATGCTATGGTCATGGTGTGAGATTTCAGACAAGGACGTGGATGTTTGAAGGAGGGACATGGAAACATGGACTTCTCTTTTTCTATGCATTAATCCGTCTTGAGCTGCATGGGGATTTATTTGGTTGGATGTGGTCCCTTTTTGACATTCTTTGGGAGGTCAATTATCAGTGTCCTTGGCATGGGGAATAAGACTAGAGTTGCTTGCGTCCTCTTTCATTTGTTGTCATTGTGATTATATTAGAAGTCGATTTGAGTTGTATCTGTGGTGTGGCTCTCTAACTTGGTAAGACACTCTCCTTGTTGTGGGTTTCTTGCTGTGTGAGGGTTGACTTGACTCCAAGAGAAGGTACGGAGGTTGTAGCAATAGTGTGAACAGGTCAGATAGACTTGAGGGACCTTGTGGAAGCCAGGCATGAGGAATAGAGGTATATTCAGCTCCAGCTTGTGCTTATATGATTGCAAAATTCCCTATGTATTTGTTGTCCATTATTGTAAGCTATTGCTTGGATTTCTATCTGCTATTTGAGATTGGTGTATTTGCTGTGTACTTTCCATATGTATTCCCAACAACATATCAAAGGAAACCTTGCCTCAACTATGCATGTAACTAGGTTTCAATATTTTGCAAATAAAAAGGACAGATTTATATGAATCAATTTGCTATCCTTCTTGTTTACTGTCATTTGTAGCAAGTGATCAATCTATTCAGTATTTTCCATTACCTAGCAATTGATCAATCAGCATAAACTATCTCCATTCCAAACATCACAAACAAATTAAAGTCCCTAAAATATTTTGTAATCCAAAAACAAGCAAGCTATTTGACAATCTGATCAATTATGTGAAACTGTATATTAAGCTTGGACCCTTTCTTTTGGGATGCTGTATCTTTTGCCAAGGAATTATGTGCCAATCTAAAGATTCAAATTTCTTTGTGACCATACAATGTGGAAATGACAACATCCATGTAAGCTTAGCCCTTTGATGCGTGAATTATTGAGGCCTTCTTTCTAATGATTGACAATCTCCTGAAAAGCGTTAGTGAGCTTCCCAATTGCAACCTCATCCAACCTCCTTCTTAGAATTCAGATAAATCTTTGAACTGTGGGATTGAATTGAGTTAATTTTCCGTAGAAATACTCAAGTTATAACAAACTCAACCATGCTACCTTTGGTATTTAGCTGGTCTCAAATTTTCTTTGTGCTGTCTTTTCAAAATTTTCACCGAAGTGTATATGTGCATTGTCGCAAGGAAAGTTGAACCATAAACTCCTACGACTATCTTAGAATGGGGGCCTTAAATATGTATTAGAAATGATCTCAAATCATTTTTGTGCCATTTTTAAATTGGGAAATGACTATTGGAGGTTTTGAGCTATTTCTCTACCTGGAACATTTTCCTGCACACAAGTGTTTCCCCTTGCATTTCCTTTGGCCAAGATGATTATATCATGTGAAGAATACAATGGCAGAGAATCTATCAAACTCAATAGATATGTAAGGGATGGACAATAGGAAGGGTGTTTAGGGTCAAACTAGGGTCAGCAAGCTAAAAGTCCAAGTAAACATGATCAGGAAAAGAAAAGGTATCTTGAACCATGGAAATCACAGAAATGTGGTAGAAGAGAGGCTAGGAAAATGGTGAACAATGGTAGCTCCCTGTTGATGAGGATAATAGATTAAACTATTGAACCCTTAAACATAGAAATATTATTCGATTAGAAAAAGCTGTTAGGGTCACCAAAGGCAAGAAAATGTTTGACTCTGCAATATGTTGGCTGGCCTGAAGGCATTGAACTAAATCCAAATCTGAACACCAAGCTTGCATAACTATAAATCATCCTCAGTGTGTTTGAACAGGAACTTCCCTATTGTTTGCTCAAAAATTGAAATCCCCTAATAGATCAGCATCTCTTATGAAGAAAAATTGAGAAATCCTAGATAAACTCTCAAATTTAGCCTGTAAAGCTGTTGAAGGGATGTGATCCACATAAATGATCAACCTTAGAGGCTTATAGGAATGCCATATTTTGGTCCAGAGCTGGAAATATTTGGGATGCTTGTCAAGGGCAACTATGGAGTCCAAACAGTGAAGATATCCTGAATAATGAATGCCACTATTTGAGAGCCATGGACCCCACCATATCCCTCTGTTCTCTGCTAAAATGTTGATACCCAATTGATTGAGATATAGGTAAAAGCCATTTATGGATCTGATGTTACGACTCCAGCAAACAATAGAAGTCCCTCTGATGCAGGAGCATCCATGGTGTAAGGGTTATCTTGCATCAACTAAAAAAATGTTTATTTTAATTTTCCTACAGTTTAGTTGCTAATGTTAGGAATAAATGTTGTAGGTGAATAATTTGATATGACAAGGCCAAATAGTTTAGTAAAAATTTTGGTCACATCCTTATGTTTCAGCCTTAATGTAATTTGGATGCATTTTAGTGGCATCAAGGAAAAACATTCAAATATGCCTTTCTTGACTGGAAATTGGGAGTTACAACTTGTCATAACTCCTAGAATCTTCCCTTAATGCTTGACATTCAAAATGGGCATCCAAGAGTTAGTGGCTTTGCAGTTTCTAGTTTTGGGTCCCAGGTGGAGTTATGGAGTGTCATAACTACCTCTTGATTTAGAATGTTTGTGGAGGTGGGAAGGAAAGTTATTTATGGAGCATTACATGCCATTTCCTCAGCTTTTTGGCATTTTTCCAATCTTGGCATGGCTGGTGGTGCAATAATCCTTGACTAATCTTATTTGTAAATAACTTGAAATCTCATGGTAAGTTTAATTCTTACTTGGAAGGCACAGAAATTATTATAACTCAAGGGAACAAAATACCCAGAAACGCCTTTTACTGCTCAATTCACAATATTGTAAAACAGTTGCAACATTACAGTTGCAGAAATTCAACTATACAGGAAAGCAAACAATAGATTTTTCACACACTAATTGTTAAACTCTGCGAATGCAAGAAATCATTCTGTATAATGAATTTACTGAATGTTAATGCACCTGTATTTAATCTGCAAATTTCCAACCCTGCTGGAAATATCACAGTCAAAGCATCAGTGGGAACACCGTATAAATAACATATATCCTGCAGAATGACCACCACGATACAACCGATTTGGAGACCCGATACTGCCAGAATATTTTATAATTCACAATGAAAACCCATCCGTCACCGGTCAGAAATCCTTTACAGAAGATGCAACCATTAAAATTACAAACAAGGAATACAGCACAGAAAGTCTTTCGCGGAACTGAAATTTGAATATCATCCACGCACGTGAACTCCGCCGTGAACTCTTGCCAACAATTCGTTTACGGAAACAGCAGAAGTGATGAATGATTGAACGCACATGTAGGAAACATTGACGTTCACGAACCCGTGAATAATATAGCGGCCAGAATAATGAATGTCTCACGCAATAAAATTCTTACTCTCCGCCCATACTGCTTTTTCCACAATCCGTAATACTGCCAGGCTTTTATCGGATAAAGACCAATAGGACAGTGCAGACACTGACGAAAGGTTTGTGAAACTCCAGAATATCTCTCTTAGAGAATTCGAGAACAATATCTTCCACAATGTTTTTTTTTAATAAAATCTCATAGCTTTTCTGGTTTGCCAAATCCTTATTTAAAAAACAAATAGCGGGTAAAATTCCCATAGGAAAACCAACTCCCACAAGGATTAAATAATTAAATAATAGTTAGGCAAAATAATTAAACAAAACTAATATTTAACTTTTAATCTTTATTGAAAAATCAAATATTGAACTCTTATTATAATATATTAGTCATCATTTGAACTAATATAAAATAAGGAAAGTTCATTTTATTCACAATTAATGCCACCAAATGGTATTAATTTGATGGGGACATCACAGGTGGGAGTCCATGTACAGTCAAAATTAGCATTATTTGGAATTTTTTTAAGTTAAAACTACAACTTCTCATTGAGCGTGAGATTTTTGGGTGGTATTCTACCCTTGGTTTTGAGAAACCAAAGTGGTTTTCCTTCTCACATTTCAATTCAAATTGATGCCTTGAATTGGCAGTTGGAGCCTTTTGCAGGTTTGAAGATCTGGGAAGCTAGCTTAGAGAAGAAGACAAAGATGGAGATAGTTTTTCCTTGTAGTTTCTTCTTGCATATGTAACTAGTTTACATCATATTTCAGATTATTGTACATGCCTATAAGGCTGAAAACACCGTAATATTTCAGATTTGCATCGTATTTCCATTTTCAGGAGTATTTAAATAGAAAGCAAGAACCTAGTCTTGAAGTTTTTCTGTCTATTCCTTTGCCTTTCTGAGTTGTTTATGTGTGTTGTTAAGAGTTAGGGGACCTCCCTACATCATCCTCTAATTTGGCATATCACACATGAGACTGGCCAAGGAAGGACAATCATGGGATATGCTCTACTGCTACAGATTAATTGTAAATTGAAATTCCTTCCAGCGGCTAGCTACCTGTTGAGCTTGTTCTTTCATATTCTTTCCAACTTAAATCTATGCAAGGTACCCATTATATACTTTTTTGCGAAATGGAAGTACATATTTACTGTGAAGCCTTCAAACACTTTTCTGCTCAATGGAGGCATCAAAGCAAAGATGATAATAAAGAGCCAGTGTAACAAGAAAGCTTGGTCTTGTCTTCAGTTCTTTTGTAAGTTTTTTGACCACGAATGATCAAGCATTGCAATCAGAAACAAGGCTAATTCTCCCGGTGATGATCTTGTAGCCATAATATTATCCATGGTATCTTTAACCCTTTGTTTCTAATGCGCAAGGGAGAGTATTCCAATTAAAGCTTTGAATTTGAAAACTTCTCTCTCTCCCATAGGTCATTATATCATATTTCTTGCACATGATACTAGCAATAAGGTGTTATCTGCATATCTTTTTTTGCTATCTTTGCATGAAAATGCTTAATTCATGTCTTAGAAAGTATGCTATATGTAGATTATCAAATCTATTGGTTGTATTTTTCTTCACCTATGATTTGAAGAGTTTCATATCAGTTTGAAGATATACATAATTGATTTACCAACAACTGTTGCATAAACCATTTTGATGTTTATGGTTTCTTAGTATAATATTGGAGCATTTATGATGTGAGCACAATTGCGAATGGTAATTGAGGACTTCTTTACTGTTGGCACTGTGAGGCTTTTAATTCTGAGCATTCTGATATCAGGGCAAGAACTAGGTCTACTTCCTAGATGATGTATGATTTAGATAAATTTATCATATCAAATCTCATACTGGTTATTTTATTTCCTGTATTGCAGGTATGGTTTTAGCAAAGAAGTGGTTGAATGCCCAGGTATGTGGAAATATTTTATTGTTTTTATTGGTTTTACTTTCTACAAGGCAAATTAATGAATACATAACTTGAATAACTACAATTATAAATAGCTGTGTTTCCATTAATGGCAGGCTACTGGCCACCAAATGTATATGTATGTGGGTTTTGGTTTCCACCAGCAGAATGGGAGCTACCAAAACAAAAGGGTTCTGAAAACTCTGTTGAGGAGCCTGCAGAGGGAGAAAGTATGAAACCCATGAAACTGTGCCTGAATCCTTCTATTATTCCAGTCAGGCTAAGACATTTCCTTGCCGAGAGTTCAAATAACAGCTGCAAACCCATCTTTATAGGACTAAGCTCTATTGGGAGGTAGCTTTCCTGCTCTCTGTATGATTCTCCAAATTTTACATTTTTTTTAACAAGAAATGTTGATGATAGAGTAGCTACGGTCAGAATCTATTAGGACCGACAGAGACAACGTAATTGTCTAATTGGCCTATCGGCCTTAGACAATTACGTATACCAGCTATTAATGAAAACTGATATTATATGCCTAATATATTAAACAATATTAAAATCGATATTAGTTAATGTCTATATATATAATTGATATGAAAAACATTAGCAAATGATTGTCGTCGATATATATAATCGACTATCGATATCTATATTACATTATCGATCTTTATTATCACCGTATTGTCTAATTATCGGTGATGTGTGTTATATTGGTTCAGAGGGAGTGGACCATGTCAAGATGGTTTCTATAGTGATCAGTCAAAGGACTATGATTCATAAGATGGAGTCCCATTTATGTAGGCTGGAAGGCCTTTATGCTGACTTCTAGGTCATGATATTCCTGGATAGATGAATACTTGGTGAGCTTGGAATACACCAAGAGTGATGCAGACTCCAATCTTGTATTTCATGAAAGGTCAAAGCATGTGGAGATCCAAGTATCACTATGTTAGAGACATGGTGGAAAGGTATGCTATTCACTAATGTATTCTTCTTTTGAAAAGATGTTTTAAAGTGTAAACTCTTGTGATTGCATTTCTCTTTGAGAAAGACTTAAGGAGAAAGCCCTTATCAACACCCTCTGATATGGTTCATGGTAGATGTCATGTGTGTGACTCCATGACAATTTTGGTTCAGTGCTTGATAAGCCCCCGTGAACATTAATGTGAGGTCACAATCTCTCAATTGTGAACACTTGTACATCTAATCATTATCGTAAGGTGACGATCTTACAATATTGATTGATCATACCATTATGATGGATATCATGAGATGTGATATCTATGGATATGTCATAATGGTTTACATCTCTAGTAGTAATATCTGTGGATATGCCATAATGGTGGATATCATGAGACATGATATCTGTGGACCAGCCATAATGGTGTATATTACATAAAGAGATATTCATGGTGGATTTCATGTCCGTGGACATGCCATGCAGTAATTTCTTTAGATATACCATGATGGTGGATATCATGAGACATGATATCCATGGACAAGCCATAATGGTGAATATGATCTAAAGAAACATTTATGGTGGATATCATGTGACTTGATATCCATGGACATGCCATAAATACTTGATATCACAGTGAGGTGATATCTTCCTCTTACACATATAGTGAGGCTACTTATATCATCACAAGAGGTGATGCAACTTATAAAGGTTAAGAAGGATTCCTCCCTAGCTAAGAGGGAGTGTTGATGGTAGAATAGCTACTGTCAGAATCTATTAGGACCGACAGAGACAACGTAATTGTCTAATTGGCCTATCGGCCTTAGACAATTACGTATACCAGCTATTAATGAAAACCGATACTATATGCCTAATATATTAAACAATATTAAAATCGATATTAGTTAATGTCTATATATATAATCGATATGAAAAACATTAGCAAATGATTGTTGTTGATATGTATAATCGACTATCAATCTTTATTATCACCGTATTGTCTAATTATCGGTGATGTGTGTTATTGCACAACTGATTATGTTTAAATTAGTTTAGTTATAAATACCGATTATATTAATGTATCTGTTTGCCTCCAAAGTATCATATCCCTACGTGTAGAGTCACGACCTCGGGTATCCTATATCATACAACCTATCAAATCAGAAGTATGATATATATATATATATATATATATATATATATATATATTGCATTTGTATGAGTCATCAGAAAAATATAATATACCCATTCACAGTGTTAAGAGAAATGACAGTGCCCACAGAAGACAGCAATATATATAGGATACGATAAGGCGGAGATATAACAAGCAGACAGTGATAGCAATACAATAAGAAATGTAGAGATACAGTTCGACTCAATATAACAGTGCCTGATAATATTCTGCAGTCGGTGAATATAGATATACAGTTCGACACAGTTCATGATTATACTTAGTCTGTGTGATTACAACAGTGTGTGATCTATAGTCTGAGTGATTACAACAGATAGAATCACATTCAAGTGTGACTCATATACATATTAGTTCAGGAGCTTCACTCACATTAAATTCAATCTATATTCTGCAGATTAGATTTGAATCTTACATAGGTTGAATTAATATCAAACTGAGATCAAAGTTAAAATTTAAAATTACCTGATTACCTACCTATTATAATCTAATCAAAACTTAACAAGAAATATATATTTGAGGTCATCTGAACTTAGCAAACAACTTGAAAGCTTTTTAATTTTCACATAATTTTGTAGCAGTTAGCAGAAGTTGCAACAATGCATCGCTTAACTGGAAGTCATGATAATTTGTATGTTTTTAATACCATCACTTGTTTACAGAGAATATTCAGATGTTTGAGGAAGTAACTGGTTGTTTTATTAAAAAAGTTGCATTAAAATGCGTACAACTAAAATGGGTTTATTGTCATAGTTTATGATTGAACTAAAATCAACTCAACATTATTATTCTTTTGTCACCAATTAGCAGCAACTTATGTTAAAGAAGTTTAATATAGGTGCTAGATACTATATACATATTTTAATTTAACTTTCTGGATTTTTAGTTAGTCACAGAATCGCTAATTGTTAGCAATGGTAACTTACAAAGTATACCAAATCATGTCAAAGCTTATTGGAATGCTTAATGAAATGAAAGATTGTATTTCTGTGGTTCAGTTTCCAACATTCATACAATGGTGATGTTGATCCATGACATTTTAACATAAGCATATTGCTTTGGAATCCTAAATTTCCTTTCTGACATATGTTTTGTTTCTGGTACTTAGCATGGGATATATCGAAAATCCTGAAGGTATGCTTTTATCATTGAGAAAAATTCTGGAAGAAACAAGCTACAGAGTTATCTTTCTTACAGCTGGCCATCCACCTTTGGATACTGCCATCAAATATTTTGCTGGGGAGTTTCAGGGGACTTGCAAACTTCCAGATTCATGTGCCCGTGATTGCCAAGGCATTTCAGAGACTGGTGAAGATGGACAGCTACTACTTAATAATAGACTCCTTTGCTATGCTGGGTAAGATATCATGAAACCATGGTTTTTCAGGTGTGTTTTTTTTAACTCTAAATTGTATTTTAGTGCTGTTCAAGTTTGAAATTTTTTTTTATAAAAGCTGTCACTGATTAATGATACTTGTCTTTTTACCTGTCTTGTAGCACAGTTCCATACCATACAGTTGGCTCTTTCCAAAATGTTCTGTAATAATCCACCATGGAGGCAGGTGTGAATTTTCTTTATTATATTTATTAGATTTACGTTAGTCGCTTCTTAAATTCACCTTAATGATTTGTAGTATATTTGATTTTGAAAAAAAAATCTGCTCTCCTTGTAGTGGATCAACTGCAGCAGCTCTATCTGCTGGATTACCACAGGTCAGTTTCAGATTTTATTGCGAATTTGCTATTTTTATATTTCTTCAAATTTTATAAGTATGCATACAGGCAAGAAGGGAATAGATTCATTAAGTTATAAAATTCTTGATTGTTATTATATGGCTTACACAGTTACAAAAATCATCTTCTTAGAAAGCTCGCAGATATATTCAAAAACATTAGAATTTGCCATGCCAAGACCAATGATATAGAATCAGTTCGGTCCTAGTACACTAGTAGTTATAGGCATAGCTTTGTTAGCCATACCCTGTGGAATTTGAATTGCTATTGTTATTTGTCAGCAATCCATTGGTTCCATGGCCCTTAAAGCTCATGCAGTCTAGAATTTTCATACTAGTCAATTGAGTTCTCATCAGAAATTGAAAGTGAAATTGTAATGTTATTCAATGACCAAAATAGGTGTACGTATAGTAGCAATAACTGGGAAAATATCTGCAGTTGACTTATGCTAGTTCAAACTGGCATACTCATTTCTTTCAAAAACTGATCAATGCTAGGTCAAACCTGGGCCAAACCTTGGGAAAACCCCACAGTTGAAAAAAACTGCAGTTCAAATGCAGGTGTTTGAAGAAACTGTGGATTGTCCCAAGTTTTTCACTTTTAGCATGAAATAACAACTGCAGTTTTTTTTGTTTTCTGTTTTCCTGTACAATTGCCAGAGATAACAGGAATAGGAACAACCAAAGAAGCAACCATTGATTGAGTGGCAATAAAAATGTGTGAAACTAGAAAAAGTTTTTTAAGGCTGCTCAAGCATATAAAACAGTGTCAATTTGATGCAGAGAATATAATGGAGATAAAGTTAAAACAATGTAGAAGGGATTTGGTATTGTCTTTAGGAGAAAACTGAATGTTTAACTATAATCTTTCTTGTAGAACAAGCTGGGGTTTGGGTAGTCTTGGTTAATAGATTTGTCCCTTTCTTCAAATTATAATGTTTGCTTTCTTTGAATAATAATATGACTCTTATATGCCCCTTTATGAAAGGAAACAAATAAACCAACAGTTGGATGAACCAATTAAAAATCCATCCTCTGCATTAGAGGGCAGCTCCTCGTATGATTTGTAATGAATTTTATGCAGTAAACTTTGAAATGAAGACACTTTTAACCAGAAAGCGTGAAAAGGCTTTAGCATTCGTCTATCAACACAAAGGAATGTTTTTAAAATAAACTAAGAGAATATTCTGACAATCAATTTCAAATAAGAGCTCACAGACTCATATTTCCACACATGTTCATTTCATAAATTCAAAGCAAAAGCAAATGCATAGCAGTATGAACTCTAATCGATTCTCTCTCATGTCTCACAAGACAAGGGGGATCAGCACGACTCAATCCACAATGAATTTACTTGCAAATAATGGTGACAATGAATCCAGAAAACATAGGAATAACTGATGACAAAATGATATCATGCACATTAGCTGATTTCTCAAGAAAGATCGCCAATCCTCAAACACACAAATTCAAAGACTGTACACGATAACATTTCATTGATAAACCAGTGATTCCAGTTTTAAGAAATTTACAGAAAACAGATTTATGTTTGTTCCCTGAAAAATCACAGTTTTTCCGACCTTAACATAAACTTACTTTCTAGCTTAAATAGCCTCCAGGCTCATAGTTTGTTACATAAAAATTAAAACTTCATTTTAACCATTGGTTAAAGAAACTATTTGTTAAAAACAAGAGAAACTAAAATAACAGCCACAGAAAGGCTGACAGCTCATCCCCTAATTGATCATGACTCCACCATGGTAGAGGAAGCTACTGGTTTATCCTGTTTCGCCGCAAAACTGCGCATGCCACGCCACTCTAAATATGCCGCCCAAAAGTTCAGGATGACTTGAAAATAGGGGAGTCCAATATGCTGAATTCGCTGCTTCCAGACCTCCTTATCCATATTTACTTGTGTCACCCTTGCCTTGTGCGCTTCCAAATGATCGGAACAAATCATGAGCATTGACTCAATCCTGGCTACTTTTGAAAAATCATCCGTAGTCAAGGATTTTGTCTTCCGAATGAACAGTATCCTTTCTTCGAAGATTTTTGTCATATCTGAGGCAGCTTCGATTGTCTGAGCATTATTTTTCATAAGTTGGATGTCAATGCATTTGAGATCCTTTTGCATTGTATCAATTAAATTTGTCAATCCTTTTAGCAGTTTAGTGGATTCTTCGTGGCCCTATTTGATAATTGAATTACACCACTCCACGTTTTTCCTTGATACATATAATACATTGTCATCCAAGCTTTCCACAGGTTTTTCAGCCAAGAACTTCATCACACCAATTTTTTGTATATCATTCATCTGTGCAAGAACTACCACCCATTTGGTCCTTTCTTTCTCCCAGGCAATGGCCTCTAATTCCAATTCCTTTCTCACAGTCACAACATCCTCATATACTTTAACCAGACTGACGATATAGTCTGAACCTTGTTGTATTATGAGATCAAGCCATTTATTGAACATCTTCGCGACCATTCTGTTTCTTTGAACTTGATCCAACATCTTTTGATTTGCTGGAGATTTGGAATCAAATGATACTGCCACTTGTGACAAGGGTTGAGGATTTGGATGGTGAATGGCATTGATGTACTCAGCCATTTTAGTGATGATCTGCTTCAACTCCCTTTTATCCTTCTCGTCCTTCCATGATCTAGAAATCATTCTCTTCGTGGAAGACTCCAAATGTTTAACATCAACGGCTCGCGAAGCAACCCCCAAATTGATCGTTTCTACTGTGAAGTCATCCTCGGTAGCTTTGTTTGAGTCTCTATCTGGAATAGGCTTAGCTATCTCGGTCGTCCAATGACCTGTTGCTTCATCTACCTCAAGCATTGTCTGTGTTTTGAGTCTTTTCGACTTGGATACCTTTCCAAGACACTTGCTGACCATATCTTCTACAGGGATTGTAATTGGAACCACACTACGTTTCTTCCGAACAGCAGCTTCTAACCATCGTGGTGTGTTTGCAGGTTCTTTGGATGGAGTTGTTTGAGTATTTGGTGAATTGACAATAACCAAAGTGTTCATGGGATTCAATTCACCCTCTGTTTCTTTACCTATTTCCATTTCTTGTACTGCAGGTTCACCCAAATCCTATTGATTCATTATTACTTCAACCTCTTCACTTGGATCCAAGTCCACAACAATCTGGCTCAATGTTGGGTTTTTGCTCTTTTTCTTGCTCCTTGACCGAGTTACTTGAGCTACTGTAGAACCTAACGGTGACCGTTTTGATCTCCTAGGTTGGATTTTTTCAACAATTGATTTTGAACCACCTGCAATATCAATAATTTCATTAGTGGAAGAAATAGCAAGTTGAGTCACAGCATGTGAATCAACTCTTAGTTCATGGGAGGATATAAGCGATCCTTTCTTAAATTTTTGGTCTCTCAACCACTTCTTAGTTCTCCTTACAACATCAAAATTTTTAGCTTGGATATTATCATCTTCCTTTTTATTCCAGTCAATCTTAGGGATTGGCTTTCCTTGAACCTCCTTGTTGAATTCAAGATCCAGAACATCTTCCCTTGTTTCCTCCTATACTCTGGATACACTGATAGGAAGCTTCATGGTGATTATCTGCTACAGAGTAAATCTTGACTACAGTCTCCTCCTTACCTCATATTCATCACTGCAATTCTCCCAGTAATCTTCCAACTGGGGTTCATGACAGAAGTGGTCGTCCACATTTAGGTTTTTCATGGCATAACCTCTGCTATCAAACCTGCGTCTAGCAACATAGGGCTGCAGATTCATCCTCTTAAATTCCAATTCCAAATTTAAAGCATCGAATATGGACTTACAACTATAGTATCCAAGTTCAATAGGAAAGGCAACTCCAGATTCGCCTTTTGCCCCCAACCTTTTATCAATATGAGCTAGTTGCCTTCTCACCTCTATGACTACATAGCTATCAAAGGCATACCTAGGTAGCTTGAATGGTTCGCCTTCGAAACCACCTACCCGAAGATAGGTGAACCTAGGAAATTGAACGAAGAAGTTGTCGTATATACTTATTAACTCCATTGCTTCAACTGACATTCTCTTGTTCACATCACCCTATAGTTCAAAAGCAAGTCTCCCTGCGAAGACACCATTCCATTTGGCAATATGTTCTACATGTTTCTGCTACTGTAACAAAGGATAGTAATCATAAACCTTCATGCGATCCACCCATGGTTCATTGAGCAAATTAGGCCAATCTCTGGTACAAGCTAATATGTAGAAAAGATAAGAGGACATATAAAAACTAGACATACCCACAAAGTTACTCAAACCTTCATGGAGTCTCTCTGCAATTACCTGGGCCCAGTCAAGATATTTGTCACCGGATAATAGCACCTGAATGTAAAAAATACATCCAATCTTCCCAGTAAAAGGAGTGTGAATTCCCCTTTAGCCTATTTAGCAGTATAACAATGTCTCACACTTATGTGATGAAGTGCTCTCTGGTAAGAGGCTTCGGCAGCCGTGACCCTCCCTTTTGAACTTTAAGGAGCCAATTTCTTGCAATTACACTTCTATACACACTCTTCTTCTTAGAGAAGAAGGCGTATGAGGTCCCAATTGACCAATCCTCATATGATTCCTTGTGTGGGATTCCCATCACCACCATTACTGTTTCCCTGTTGATACCAACTAACAACTCACCATTGCTGGTTCTTATACATCTATTCTTGGCATCATACCTATTCATACAAGCTACCACCAAATCTGGACATGGTGCAGCAAGTGGAAATGCAGCGGCTTCAACGAGACCACTTCTCACTATTTTCTCCATTATTGAACCAGCTTGAGGGTTCTTGGTTCTTTCTAAGAAATCTCCTAGATTGGCTTGAGCCAAGGAAGTATCATCTAGTTCTGGTAATATGCTCGCTAAACATGACGTCTAGCCAAGCTTTGGCAATACCGGCCTCATACTGCCTATCTATACTTTTAATCAAGCAATTCTAAAACAAGGTAGAATTCTACTCCAACAAACTAAAGATTTTCTTCCTACACTGATAAATCTTCAGAACTAAAGAAATACAGCATAGGGAAATCGTCTGAACTTACCTGTTACCACCATGAATCTGTGAAACCTTCTCAGGAAAGTAGAGCTGAATTTACCTTCGGCGTTTCCAATTCGCTCAATTATAGCAGCTGCAACCCTTACAAATTATGAAGATGAATTCATATATCTTTTTTTAACAGACGGGAAAAAACCGAGAAAACTAAAGACGCTTCATAATGATTCATTTAAACATGTGAAGTAATAGTGAAATGACTGAAAACCTGACACTTTCTTAATTGCCCATCACTTCCGCACAAATAGTTAATGTTTCCATGATTACTTTCCAAATTTAGAATTTTAAACTGTTAGATGCCGAGAATATTCCTTCTTGCCGCGTCGCTTCCAATGTTAACAAAGTCTTTAGAATCAGTTTGAAGTGAACCTTTTGAACCTTGAACCATCTTACAAAGAGTTCATTTGTTCAAGTTCATCCGGGAAGAACAATAGTGAACTAGCAACTCAAAACAATACCGGGAACGAGCAATAACCATGACTAACAAGCAAGAACCTTGAACCGTTGAACTGTTGAACCGAAAAGACAATTGATTCAAGGTTCAAGTTCAAAACTGATTTAAAACACATTGACACCCGCTTGTTAAATAACATTACATAGCCGCAACTCACAAAAAGACATTTTGAACCTTGAACCAAAAAAAGGTTCACGGGTTCAAAGTTCAAAACGCATAACAATAACGCGCTTGCTTTGGTTGAGATAAAGGCCACTAAAGACATTTACCTAAAAGCGCCTTGAACCTTGAACCAATTGAACTGTTTTTAAAGTTCAACGGTTTAGGTTCAAAACGAAGAGGTACAAAAGACCCGAAAGAATAGAGACACCAGAAAGGAAACCTGCAAGCTTGGACATTCTAAATGGAAAATTGTGGGGGTGCTAACAGGTAGGAAGTCTTGGATGTTTCTAAATCTTGTGAGCAAGATCCAAGGAGGAAATACCCAAAATATCCTAGACTAGAGAATTTTGCAGAGGTGAGGAAACTCAGAATATGTTTGAATGGGAATTCTAGAATAGAGAAGCTTTCGAGTAGATTCAAACCTCTTATGTGTCCTAGATCTCATAATAGGGTTAGATGCAACTAGTCCAGGTCAAAGGGCAGTGTTTGGTGGGTCAACTATTGCCATTTGGAGTTAGCTTCTATGTTTTGAGTGTATGGTTCCCTATATTAACTAATAATTCAGGCTAAATAGATTACCTCTGCAACTTAAGGATGAGATCATCCTATGCTAAGAAACCATCAACTACCATATGGTATATTAAATTATCAACTATGTTTGTAAACTCGAGATGGGGTCAGTACTATGCGTACACTATGAGATGCCTAGGTTGTATTGCAATATAAGAGTTAAGTAACTTACAGTTTCACTGAAAGAATATACAGTCCTACTAATTGTAATTTCATAGTCACAAGTTAAAGAGTAATCACAGCTAAAATCACTCATTAAGTACAACTAAAGAGCAAATAACAAATCACTGTTAAACTATCCACATTATGCAATTTAACTAGTTGCTGCAAGAATCAGAAAGTACGAAACTATATAAACTAATTAGCAAACTAAATCACAGAAATACTAAAAAATAAACCACCAAGTGGCACCTTAGCTCAAGGGGGCCCTAATCTAGGTAGGTGTGCTCACTACACTGAGAGTTGAATGAAGTTGCTATGCCAAGAATTCTCTTGTTTGCTTATTCATGAAGACAACTAAATACAGAAATTATGTATTACTGAAAATAGAGGATATTTACAAAATTGTCGATCTTTGGATCATTTTCTACATTGCATTTATAGACTTGACTTTACTCCAACAAATTTATTTTGACTTGCCACTCGTTCCTAATATATGGGAAGAGGATTATTTAACTAAGAGACACAAAACAAAACAGAGTCCTAATTGGATTCCATATCCATCATAAAGAGGAACTTTAATAACTAAGATGAAAACACAACAGAAGTTATTGATGACAATTATGATAGAAATATCTTAGGTTCTAAAGATGTTTGTTGAAGCTAGGAGTCTCATGTTGATGCTTTGGTGGACACCTTAGTGCTTCTAATGCCCATTCTTGTAACCCATGCTACTCAATTGCAGGAACACCTGCTGCTTCTGCAATTACTTGGTTGCATGACATCCTCATGATGCTTTTGACCATTTTGCTGCAACCTGTTAGTTCCTGGAAACACTTCTCATAACAATAATCACTTCATTTTATCACATTTTCATCAATTATCATGCACATATATTATATGAATATCTAACATTCATGAGTAAATATGTTTAGTACTTATCAATTAGTCTTAATACTTACGAAAGTATTGAGGTTTCAATGTAAAAGTTCATAGGAAATAGAAGATTACCAGACTAATAAAAGAGACAATAAAATAAGCCCACCATTCCGCCCAGCTCAAATTTCTTCTTGTCCCCAAGCAAAAGAAGGCATCTGGTTTTGCATTAGAGCCGGCTCTTTGAAGTCCCCTGGGGTAGTGATTCCTGTGTGTTGAGTTAGTGGATTTTAGTAGAACCCTCTTGCGTTTTCCAATCTGTTACACCTAGCATCTTCTGCTTCACTGTATGGTATCCTCTTGCCAATGTGGAATAGGCCACCATTGTAGTGGTGCCTAGAATAAAAGTGGTATCTACTATGCATCATGGTCCCAAGCAAGTCTCATGTATCTTATAGCTCTTTGTATGGCTGCATGAAAATAATATAAGGAATGTGGCTCCTTTCTTTACAGCTCATTTGTTAACTCATGCCATCTAGATGCAAGAAATCTGAAGACAGAGCTCCTTGTCGTCTGTGCTAGTGGTCCAAATATAATGTAACTATCCCACCTTTTTATCATTACGTCCTTTGAATGTTTGGTCTGCTCATAAGTATAACCCAAGTCTTTAGGATATGATTTGGGTTATTAGACTCCGACCTTAAGGGTAGGGTTACTGCTTTCTCCAATTCTCTGTAATCTCTCATCTGCTGCCCCCTATTAGGTTCATTCTGGCTGTAATCTCTTAATTGTAAATTACCTACATAAAGGAGGGGATTCCACTCTGTCATATGGCATTGCATAATTGATAATTGTGTAAATAGAACTCACAGAGGGAATTCTGGAGTTCTAGGGTAGATCATTCAAAAACATTGAAGAATTGCCTAGGGGTTTCTAGGGAAGAAGGCAAATCACAATACAATTGCATAAACTGGAAACTAAGAACTTTTTCTCTTAAAAACAAGGCATAGACTCTTGCAAGTGGCCTGCAATGCATGAGTTGTGGCACCATGGCAGCCATTTGGTCTACCTTATTATTCAGTTTGTTAATCTCCTATCCTTTGCCTGGATCTTTTCATCAAATTTCTGCTACAATTTTTCCTTTTCTTCTTTCCATTTTTGTTCTTGCAAGACTCGGTTCCATAGTTGCAAGACAATTGTTGGACAAGGGATATTAGGGGGAGTATGAAGGGTAACTTTTCTCTATTCCTCCTATTTTCCTCCTAGTTTCTTAATCTCCTATGACTTTTTTTCCTCGGAACAATTAGGAATCATCTTATCAAATGGATGCATATCAGTATCAAATGAGTTTGACACCTCAACCTAAGGAGGATGCTCTCGTTGCACAAACAGCTTCTCTTTTAGAGCTAGTTTTGGAGTTAATAATAAGTATATTTCGGCCAAGAGGTTTAGTTTTCTTGGCCATCCCCTTTTCTTCAATCGATGAGATTTCCTAGGGGTTTTAAGGAAGTCTTTTTCCTTTTGGTTATATTTTCATCCCCTAGCAGAGGAAGAGATTGGGGTTCTTTCTTTTTCTAACACGAGAAAAGACTAGTGCTCTCTTTTTCCTTGAGAGAAGAGAAGATACTCACTTTTTTTCTCTAAAGCAGGGGAAGAGGTTTCTTCTTTTTCTCTAAATTAGGGGTAGAGACAAGTTTCTTTTTTTTCAATACAAGAGAAGAATATAACTTCCTTTCCTTGGATCGCTAGAGGCTTGTGCCAATATTTTGACTTGTCTTTATTGGAAGAAGTTGTAGACTCTGAAGAGTCTAACTCTTCAGGGGTTGCCTCTTGTGAGGGATTAAGTGAATGAGATGCAAAATCTTTGGGTTGATTGCTAAATTGGCCTACCTTTTGTTATTTCCCTTGGACACCCATCCCTGCAGTACATTTGAATGTCAAGGGTTGTCCTTGAGGTCCCACATTAACATTCCTTTCTTTCTTAATTGCTAAAAACTCTTCCCGAGACATACTTGGAAATTGAATATGCACTTTTTTTCAACAGCAGCTGATTAAACAATGGTGAGAAATTGCAATACCCTTACCTTACTGAAATTGAGTAGCCATTCAAGATAGGAGGTGGCAAACATAGTCTAGGACATTGACATGTTGACAATGCCACAAGTGACTTAGCAGCTTAGAATTTGTTGAGTAAAGCAAATAATGCCTCCCCTCACAAGTAAAATATATGATAACATAAATGGTAGCACAAGCCCATTTCCATGGAAGAGAGAGACATTTGGTGCCCTCAGAGGAGGACTACAATGGTGGGTCCCCTCTCACAATGAGTTTTGGATGAGTAGGAACGACATTGTTGTTGATTTTATGGTAGTGCTCGTTAACCACGGGCAAACATCAGATCTGTTGCCTTCCCAACCATAGACGATAAGCTCTTATCATCACTCCCGAGTACACTACATGACCTTCATGTTATTGAATTCATATCTATTGATGCAATCATGACCTTGCATATATATGAATCAATACCTCCTAATAGACCTCAAGTTGGCCATATACTTTTGGCGCCAAGGATAGGGTCAGACCTATATATTACAAGTTACATATGAGTCTCCCTTAGTTGCAAGTTACATTTAACTTAATCACAAGTTACACATAAGTGGTTCGCCCAAATAGGGCCTGCCCCAAATTAGACTCATACAACTGAGATATCCAAATGCCAAGGCCGACACTAACTCCTCTCCGATCACTCTAGCGGAGATCAATCCAGAGTCTGAGTGGATCACTGAGTCTACCGATCCTGTCTTCACTGAGGAAGACCATGAGTGGGTTGACCAAGCGAATAGAGATGCTGAGGTTGTGGCTATGGCAGAGGAGGAGGATAGATCACGATCCGGCACAGGCACAGCTGATGTTGATCATTGTGGCATCTCACAGGCAGAGACTAGGCCTTTGTAGGAGGCAGACAGACTCCTCTAAGGCTGAGGATGAGCTAGAGCCTGAGCCATAGACTTGTTTTTGTTTACAGTTACATATATGTTTGGGAACATTTGATGTCATGGATTTTATATACATTTGACAACATTTATAACTCTACATATCTATGTTTTCTATTTCCTTCAGCTACAATTTACATTTCTACGCATGTGATGGATGTATATTTATGTATGTGATCAAATTAGCTTCTATTTGATGATGTTATAGTGCCTTTAAGCTTTATTCAATAATGGGTGCATGAAACAAGTTTTAAATCGTTATTTTGCCGAGTCATTGTCGAGTCATAGCCGAGTCACGAGTCGAGTCGGCCTTGCCCAGTTCGAGTCTGGTAACTTTAATACCTCCTAATAGACCTCAAGTCGGCCATATACTTTTGGCGCCAAGGATAGGCTCAGACCTATATATTACAAGTTACATGAGTCTCCCTTAGTTACAAGTTAAATTTAACTTAATCACAAGTTACACATAAGTGGTTCGCCCAAATTGGGCCTGCCCCAAATTAGGCTCATACAACTGAGATATCCAAATGCCAAGGCCGACAGGCCACTTGGCATTTTGTGCACTAGGTCGGCCCTAGAAGGGATCCGACCTAGCTACACAATGTTGTGACCTTTTTCACACATTGCCCCATTGCAAATGGGGGCCCTCTCTTTTCCTGCTTTCTAGGGTTTTGTTAGTGTCTTGTGACCTTTTGCTGCCATTTCACCAAGCCTTGTCCAGTTCAGAGCATTTCAGGCCCTGACAATTGAAAGTTAGTTTTTGCAAGTTATGTGATTCCGAAATGTGAACACCCCCAGAGTGCTTAGAGAGGCCAAAGGACGAAAATCGCGATTGATTTGGACGAATTTGGACAACTTTCTATTTTTAGAAAGTTTGCTTTTTTGCTTTTTCCTATTTTTTAGGAAGTTTTGTTTTTGGCGTTTTTAGCCCAAACCCCGATATGGCTATTTTTAGAAAGTTTTCCCTATTTTTTAGGGATGTCTTCTTTTTGCTTTTTCAGGATGCAAACCTAGGGTTTACACTTGCACCACTAACCAGCTTCAACCGGAACTCGAAAATTTCAAGTTTTGACCTAAAAAAGCTAAATCCCTAGATTTTAGGCTTTTTGCTTTTTCGGGATGCAAACCTAGGGTTTACACTTGCACCACTAACCAACTTCAATTGGAAATCGAAAATTCCAAGTTTGACCTAAAAAAGCTAAATCCCTAGATTTTAGGCTTTTTGCCGCTTCAAACAATCCACCTAAGCATGGATTTCAAATTTCAAGTTAATCCAGTTAAATTTGATTAAGCTGTGAAATTTTGAATTTAAAAATCTTCTAAGTCTGGCTAATGAAGGGTTTTTGCAGGTACAAATGAGGCTATCCAGAAGTCCGCCATGTGTTGAAGAGGCCATGATGGCCAACACTCTAAAGTCCGCCCATGAGGGGTTGTGTCAAAGTTCGCCATGTATGCATTGGGAGCTATGTGGGAGCACTCCCCAAAGTCTATCTGTGGGAGCACTCTCCAAAGTCTACCAAGGCTGGGAGGCCATGAAGACCAACAATCTAAAGTCCGCCCAAGCATGCCAAGTGATGGAGAAGCCAAGTCTAAAGTCCGCCAAAGGTTAGAGAGCCATGAGGAGAGGTGCTTGAAGTCCGCCCAAGGTCTTAAGTGTTGGGAGCAACCTTCAAAGTCCGCCTAGGCCATGAGGTGAGGTGTTTGAAGTCCGCCATAAGTTGGAGAAGCCACCAAAGTCCGCCCTAGGAGGTGTCTCCAAAGTCCGCTCAAGGTGGGAGCCATGCCTTGAGCCCTCTTCAAACTCTGCCATGTCTTAGTAGCCCTTGGTGTCCCTAGCAAGACATGTAGAAGACCTTCAAAACACCGCCCAAGGTCTTTAAATGATGGAGAAGCCACCAAAGTCCACCCAAGAGCACCTTCCAAAGTCCGCCAAAACTTGGAGAAGATGAAGATAAACTTCCAAAAGTCCACCTACACATGGGAGGTCAAACAAAGTCAACATGATGTCACAGAAATCCATAGAGATTTCAAAATTAAATCCAAAATGAAGAAAATATCTAAGGATTATTAAATATCTTCAAAATAAATCCAAAATGGAAAGTTTTTTTAAGGAAAAGAATATTGAAAGCTTATTGAGATATTAAATCAAAATGGAAAGTTTTTTTGAAAGGGAATATCGGAGAATTGATAAATATCTTCAAACTTAAATCAAAATGGAATGTTTTTTTTGAGATATTGTCTTAAAACTGGGAAACATGAAGTTCAAATTAGAAGTATGAGTTGGATGATTTAAGGGTTTCTACTTGAAGATTTAACCTTGTCTACAAATACTTCATTATCAACTTCATTATTACACCAAGAAGTTCAAAGTTACTAAGGAGAGTTTAGTAAAGTATGTCAGTTTGAAGATCATCTGGAGAAAATTCTAGATATTGCTAGAAGTTGAATAATATTTGTGGGCAAAAGTTTTACAGATTTTTGGAGAAAGGCAACTAGCACGAGGAAGAATTATCTAAACTTTTCTGAATTTTCTGAGTATTCTGGAGAGAATTCTAGCCTTACTTCTATCCAAGTCAGAGGTGAAATTAAAATTGTGAATTTTCTGAATATTTTCCAGAATTTAATAAATGATTTTTTCGAAAATTTTGGAGGAAGAAAATCATTTTTTTTGGCTAAGTATGAAATTTTTTTGAAAGTTTTGACACTTGGTGGTAACCACAACCAGCCTTAAGACTGGGGGTTTTAAGGTGAAAATTCGATTTTTATGGCTAAGTGTGAGAATAAAAAATGGAAAATTTTCCAACACTTAGCCATTTCGCAGCCCCGTTATTTTCAAAACTTTGCAAATCATTTTCTAACTTTAAAACTTTGTTATTTGCTTGCAAGCCCTGGACATTATGAAATTCCAGGTAGACAAAGATGCTCCTCCAGAGTCGAGAATGACTTCAAAGTGGAAGAACATCAGCGACACCAACCTCGGACACATCAACCTGAGGGAATTTAAGAAGCGAATGTTTGGTCTGGACAACCTTGTGCCTACCACCATTGTGCGAAAGATGATGAAGAGTGGTATTGTGCATGCTGTCGGCTTCCTCCCTACCATGCAGTGCAACGAACTAGTAGTCGAATGTGCCAAACACTACAACCCTATGAGTAAGGACATTGTTGCACCTGATGGAAGAGTGTTGGCAAATGTCAGCAATGAGGCCATCAGAGACGCCTTCAGGATCCCTGAGTACCACAATGCAGTGTATATGACAAAGGACGAAGCTGACAGTCTGTACCATGACCACCTAGAGGAATATGATGCCATAGTAAACCATTCCTGGCTAGACAAGCCGAGGAAGGGCGCCTCCAAACTCCATAGAAAGAGCCTAGTGCGAGCATACTTCAAGGAGGACATTGGGGACATGATTGTCCTACTCAATAGAATAATAGGAAATCCTCAGGGAGTTCCATTCAAACCCTAGATGTATTATTTCATTAATGAAATAATCAATGGAGTAAAAAGGATAGACTAGGCCCGGATGATCAGCAACAACCTAGACAGCAAGCTAAGGAACCTGGAGACGAATAGGACTTTCTTCATGAGTTCTTACTTGTTTTATTCTTTGGCCAAGACCTACAGGTACAAAGGTCTCACTTGTAGAGGAGAAGTTGGGAACAAGGAGAACCAGTTTCCAGTATATGATTGCTATCCCCAGCTCCACATGGAGGAGAAGTTCCATTTCAAAAGGGTGAATGATACCTTCTTGATGCACATTACTCGGACACTTCAAGGTGGCCTGCACCAAAGGCTCTCTCAAGAGTCTATGGACTTCATCGGTCGGTTCGGGTGTTGGTACATCCAATATCCAAAATTCACTTACCTCTGAATTCAGGGATTCTCCGAGCCTCCATACAAGCTTCCAGCTTACCCTACCAACCGAGTGGTGTTGCTCGAGGTTGTGAGACAATTGGAGGAGTACATTCCTGGCTAGACAAGCCGAGGAAGGGCGCCTCCAAACTCCAGAGAAAGAGCCTAGTGCGAGCATACTTCAAGGAGGACATTGGGGACATGATTGTCCTACTCAATAGAATAATAGGAAATCCTCAAGGAGTTCCATTCAAACCCTAGATGTATTATTTCATTAATGAAATAATCAATGGAGTAAAAAGGATAGACTAGGCCCGGATGATCAGCAACAACCTAGACAGCAAGCTAAGGAACCTGGAGACGAATAGGACTTTCTTCATGAGTTCTTACTTGTTTTATTCTTTGGCCAGGACCTACAAGTACAAAGGTCTCACTTGTAGAGGAGAAGTTGGGAACAAGGAGAACCAGTTTCCAGTATATGATTGCTATCCCCAGCTCCACATGGAGGAGAAGTTCCATTTCAAAAGGGTGAATGATACCTTCTTGATGCACATTACTCGGACACTTCAAGGTGGCCTGCACCAAAGGCTCTCTCAAGAGTCTATGGACTTCATCGGTCGGTTCGGGTGTTGGTACATCCAATATCCAAAATTCACTTACCTCTGAATTCAGAGATTCTCCGGGCCTCCATACAAGCTTCCAGCTTACCCTACCAACCGAGTGGTGTTGCTCGAGGTTGTGAGACAATTGGAGGAGTATATAGTGATTCAAAGGGATAAGCAGAAGACGGCAGGGACGTCCTCACTTACAATTGGTAATGGGTTGGACACATGTCCATCATCACAAGCTGCTGCCGCCGTTGAGAAGGAGCTGGCCTGGTATCCCTTCTATCAATACAAGGCAAGAAAAGATTTCGATCCATTCCATAGGATAAAGAAGATCAAGGAACAACGTTTGAGCACAAACTGGATCTAGAAGACTACTGGGCTAATGCAGCCGATAGCTTCGAGATCAGGAAGAGATTCTGGTCAAGAATCCCGTTGGGTATGGTGAGAGCAACAGAAGTATTCAGAGTTGCCGATCAGGTAGAAGAAAGCCTAGAACTTCAGCAGTCGGGCTTTGAGAAGATGAAGAATGACCCCCTAGTCTTAATAGATTGGACAGAGGGAGAGAAATCAGATCTAGCAGACCTCATGAGGTCGGTGGTTGAGTATTCAAGGTGGTGGGCGTCTGAAAAGACAAAATAGTTTCCGCCGGTGATGCTCGAAATCCAGAAAGTGTTGGGTCTCGAAAGAGGAAGGAATTGGTTGGAAGCTCCACAAAGGTCATAGGGAAAAGGGTTGTAGGTGAGAGAAGAGAATCCAGCAAGAGTCACTTCATCCTAAGTGTTGCATCCATTGTGCCCGATCAGAGTGCAATTGGGGAGCAAGAGATGAACATCTGTGTGATTGATGATGAAGTAAGAGTGCTTTCCTAGCCAGTTGAGGAAGTAGTGGAAAAGGTCTTCCGAAGTCCAGACAGGGAGCAAATTGAAGCACCTACAATCTTCTTAGATGGCATACTAGCAAACCCAGGAGAGGCAGATGATGAGTTTGATCGGAACACTGTAGAACAATCAACCATTCTGGATTGGCTGAGAGCCAGGATAAAGGCCAAGGTTCCCAAAGAGGCCCACTCAACCGAGGAGGTCACCCCAGCATTCCTGGAGAAGGTGAATGAACCCGCTATAGCTAAACCACCCAAACTCGCCAGGAAGTTTTCCCTAATTCAGAGAGACAATGTCGGATTCAGGACAGTCCAGATAACGGTGCCCAAAGAAGGGAAGACTAGGGACAATGTCACCGCAGATGATTACAAGGTTACCACCATAGAGTTGGGTAAGCCCACCCAGGACCAAGAGATCCAATATTTTGATGACTCCTGCAATGTTCTAAAGACGAGGTTGGCTCATGAAAAGGAAAAGAGGAAGAAAGTTGAAGAAGAGAACCAAGAGTGGAAGAAGTATGTTCTCCATCTTACCAGCCCACTCAACCGTGAAGTCTCGGCTACTCCGCCATAGCCTCTTCAGCAGGGATCAATGAAGGACTATGATGATATGAAGGGCTCGTACACTCAAGAAAAGGAGTGGATTTCAGATGCTTCGGTGCGTGTTGACACACTGGTAGAAAACTTAGTATCGACACACGAGGCAACTTCTTTATTGATTGATCGTATCCAGGATCTAGCCTTCAATTGAGAAGAAGTGGATGAAATTCAGAATGAAATACTCCCTCATCTGAAGGTTATCCGAGGCATGTCGAAGAGAAGCTTAGTGGATGCAGGCATCATACAGACAGGAGACAGGTAAGACTTCGGCACATGGTACTATACTCTGGTCACTCGGATTGAGGTTCTAAAGAAATCCGAGACCAAGTGCTTTGAGACAGAGGCAAGTGTTAGAGAGATCCTGGGCAACGTATTATGTGTGGCGTCAGAGATCTGGAAGAAGGAAAGCCTAAGGGAGAAGCATTTACAAGCAGAGAACCTGAGAGCCAAGATTCAGGCAAGCTTCTTCCGGGATTCAAGGATTATTGACAAAGGCGATCTTTCAAAGATTGCAAACTTCCTCTCCATCGATGATGCCTTCCTCACCCAAGCAGTTGAGTGGGACGGCATCCTTGCCACATGTACCGATGATGTGGACCTCGTTGACTTCTAGATTGGCGGTTTGCCAAGTGTCACCATGGAGGAGGTCAAGCTCATTGTGTCCAGATACGTTGAATCTCTGAAAGAAGAAAGTGGCCACTCACCCCAGTGAAATTAGCAGCTGTGCCACGTGTCACTCTTCCATTTGTTTGAACTAATAGTATTTCGGGAAACCCTAATTAGGGTTTAAGACTTTCAATCTTGGCCCTTGATCGCTGTTTGATCTCGGCCATTCATTCATTTTGAAAAACTATATAAGGTTGCCTCCTCTCATTTGGAGAGGGTGAGGTTTTTGATGTATTGTTGCTTAAGGTCATTTCCAAATAATATATTGCATGTGCACTGCTTTGTAATCTCTATTATTTGAATGATTTGCATGGTTTCAATTGCCTCAACACTTAGTTAAAATTAATCTAGATTTGCTTTCATTGTTGTTAATTTGAATGAAGGATTTGATAAGTATCAATTGATGTTGTATCTCCGCTCATACTTTTGGTAAATGGATGATTTCCATTCTACCGTGCAAAGTTAGTCTGAGCCCATCCCCTGTGCATCTCAACATCTCGATCATAAGCACAACCCATTGAAGATTGCACCGGCCTTGTGTAGTTGTCCCTAGTGTGGTGAAGCAAGGTTTGGTTTCTCGAGAGCACCCAGTTGATACCGTCTCTAGAATTCGTAGGATTAGATTAGCCTTCTCAAACCCTGTCCCTTTTTCCCTTTCTTTTGAAAGTCTAAACCCTCGTAAAATCAAAAAAAAAAAAAGAGAAGAGCCTAAAATTGCTAAATCCATCTAAGTCTAGCAGTTCAAGATACTTGTTAAACGTAAGTCCCCCTTGAAATTTCAGCATACACTACCCAAGAAGCTATTCCACTAAAGTCACTTGTTCGCACATATAGACCTTGGAATCAGTAGTGATTTTTCAGGAGAGGATAGAATACCTTCGACTATCCTATTCTAATGTTTGGTAGATGATAAAATAGACACCAACACACAACAACACTCCCTCTTAGCTAGGGAGGATTCCTTCTAAATAACCAAGGCACATAGTGACTACGACCATGGCTACTCCCATGAATAATACGTTCACCATAGCTACTCCCAGAGGGTGAACAAGCACATCATGGAATTTCTTCCATGATACCCACCATACCTACTCGCAGAGGGTGGGCTCACCATGCCTACTTGCAGAGGGTGGAAGAGGGCTTTCACCTCAATCTTCTCTCAGAGAAGGGTGCATTACCACCATGCCTACTCGCAGAGGGTGGAACGAGGGCTCTAACCTCAGACTTATCCCAGAGAAGAATGCATCTCCACTATGCCTACTCGCAAAGAGTGGAACAAGGGCTTTAACCTTAGACTTCTCCCAGAGAAGAATGCATCTCCACCATGCCTACTTGCAGAGGGTGGATCCACCATACCTACTCGTAGAGGGTGGAACGAGGGCTTTAATCTCAGACTTCTCCCAGATAAGAATGCATCAACAAGGGATTGCACCTCGAACTTCTCCCTCACAGAGAAGAACTCACTAACAAGGGATTGCACCTCGATCTTCTCCCTCATAGAGAAGAACTCATTAACAAGGGCTTTCACCTCAAATTTCTCCATCACAGAGAAAAATGCATTAACCAAATCTTCATGATGACGTGGCTCACTCTGAAGCTGGAATGTCAGGCTTCCTCTGAGCTGAAATGTCAAGCTCCCTCTGAAGCTGAAATGTCATGCTTCCTCTGAAGCTGAAATGTCAAGCTCCCTCTGAAGCAGATATCAACCTTCTGATCTCTTCGTCCAAGGTTACTTTTGACGATATGTCAGACTCCCTCTAAATGCTGATTCTTCCTCTATGAAGAAATGCAAGCAATCTTCCTTCCTTAAATGCAATCTTTGATTCGTCCTGGAAGCATTTCAAAGAGAGATAATGATAGTCAGGGGAAATGTCAATACATGATTCACTATTCAATGATGTAGCATTATTCAAACATAAAGAGTACTTATCTTTTATAATTTTGCTTAGCAATGGAATTTCCATTCACTTGGATTGATCACACCGAAGCACCTAGTGATGATCTGATGGCTGTGTAGCCTTTGGCCATCGCCATCATTCATCATATGTCCACAATATCTGCTCCGAGCAATAGCTTAAGCATCATCTGAAGAGCTGCCTTTAATACCGTCCACAACAAAGTGATGGACCAACCACATAAATGCGACAAAAATCCACTTGTAGCAAGGTGTGCCAGAATGCTAAGCTGCAGTGCCCATCCTAGGACAAACTTCAAATGATCTTCAAGAGCGACATAAGTAAGAACTCGAATAATTGGACCCTCAGTTGCAATATCATCCAATGCCTATGCAGGCTTCAGCGAAACGAATGCTTCATGTGACTCTCGAAGCTTCTAGGATGATGTGAGAGCTATTGCAAGGCTTTATTGCACAGAGACCTTCTCCACCATTCTTGATCGTTAGGTACCTTGATTCGCTTTCATCCCCATACGCACACATTTCACATTTGTGTACGGCTTAATGTGATCATCACAAAACTCACCACTATGTTGCTACTCAATCTCAACCTTCCATTATACTGAGCAGTCGATAGCACGCGTACCGACTCGCATCACTTCGTTGAATCCTCAGAATGCTTGCTGCCACCTCGTCAATGTCTCTAGCCATGAGCGTCATGAAGCGAGCGAACTCCATCGCTTTCATTTGCTAGTGAAATGTTACGATCACCGAAGAGAATCCGCCACAACATGTTCTCCCTAAATGAAGAATGAAGAATATAGAATGTTAAAACGGACAGAGATGTCCATAGCGACTCCACTTACCATCAGCATTTCGATACTAGGCTTGGCGATTTTCAACGCCAAGGCATCGGACTGAATCTATCATTGAGCACTAACGACAGATCTATGGCAATCATTGGCACCTCAACGGTCATTACTCGCCGCAGAGCATATGCGATGCTCACGACTAAGTTGAGAGGCTCGGTAATCGACTTTTGCCTGCACTTAGATTTCTCAGTTTGCAAATTACTTTGATTGAACTCCCTCAAAAGCACAGGATCTACCTTCAAGCGGTTAGAAGGAACCCGCTCTGATACCATGTTAAGACATGGACCAGCTAGGACTCAAACCTAGGCCCTTCCATCGCTGCTAGAGTGCTCTACCACTGAGCTACTGGCCCCTCTTGGACCAATCCATTGTCGGTCCGGGTGTGACTTATTTCCAACACCAACACCCCCCCCTTAAGCCACACCTCTCGTGTGCTTGGGGCTCCTAGCCTGGACCTGGCTCTGATACCATGTTGATTTTATGGTAGTGCTTGTTAACCACAGGTAAACATCAGATCTATTGCCTTCCCAACCATAGACGATAAGCTCTTATCATCACCCCCGAGCACACTACATGACCTTCATGTTATTGAATTCATATCTATTGATGCAATCATGACCTTGCATATATATGAATCAATACCTCCTAATAGACCTCAAGTCGGCCATATACTTTTGGCGCCAATGATAGGGTCAAACCTATATATTACAAGTTACATGAGTCTCCCTTAGTTGCAAGTTACATTTAACTTAATCACAAGTTACACAAGTGGTTTGCCCAAATAGGGCCTGCCCCAAATTAGACTCATACAATTGAGATATCCAAATGCCCAGGCCGACAAGCCACTTGGCATTTTGTGCACTAGGTTGGCCCTAGAAGGAATCCGACCTAGCTACACAACAACAATTGTGATGTTTTGGAAAACCCTCTTCTTGCATTGGAAACCTTGTGACTTAAGCTATGGCAAGCACTATTACATCAATTCACATACCCTTTATTGTGGTTGCATTATCTTTTAATGTTTGTGCAAATTGATAGGCCACCTCATCATCATACCCTATTAGTCGTTGGAAATAGTCTATCTACACTGCATTTTCAAATTTTATCAAGCATTCTACATCATCCAAAATGATAGCATGATCTGTTGGCTCCCTTTTTATAGGGTCACCACCCATTTTCCAAATTCTTTGCTCTTCTCTATATTTTGCGCTTCCTTTATTCTTCTTTTTCTTCTCTGCATAGAATTATAACTCCAAATCTGGCTCTATTTCTGCTATGGATATCTATAGCATGTATTCAATTTTATTACGTGGGGATTAAATAGATGGAGGTCCATTTGATGGTTAGTGGAAACAAAAGTGCCAGATTTAATGGGAATTGTCATAAAGATATACTCAAAAAGTTCGTTGTAATCATGAAGTGTTGCAGCAAAATTCAAAAAGGTGGCCAATTTTGTAATGTCCCGGATTTTTAGAAGGTCAGCCTACATATTTAAATTTAAATAAGAAATTAATAATTATAAATAAATGTAATTATTAAATAATTGCTCCATGAGCCGACCTTGTAATGTGTTGGGCTTGGGCCAACCTGTGATGGTAAATAGCAAAAGCAATTGGATATTATTAAATAAATTTTGTTTTCATCAAGGTCTAGGCTGACTTCTACCTTTCACCGACCTATTCTCTTTGTGGGATCGAATTAGTATTTATATGTGAGTTTTTAATTATAATGGCATGCAATATTTTGCAACAACACGCTTAGGTAACATTGGGTGCTCTAAAACGAAAACCTCAGACTCAGAGATTCGTAGGTGTTGACGTGGCTAAAATCGCGAAACTATGACTCCATCCGGCCAACGCAGAATAGAATGATCTCGCCGAGTATCCTATCCTCTCTTGTATAAGGAAGCCCTAATGCTGTTTTTAATTGATCAAAGGGGACAACCTCAAGGTTCCAAATCTTAGTTCTTGACTGCAGGATAACTCAACGGTCGATGTGATTTGTTGGGAGCACAAGGGGTCTTATGTTTTGCAACAAGCTAGTCAGCATCTGATTCTCAGATGTTGGTGTTGGAAATAAGCCACACCCAGACCGACGATGGACTGGTCCAAAAGGGGCCAGTAGCTCAATGGTAGAGCACTCCAGCAGCGTATGGAAGGTCCTAGGTTCGAGTCCTAGCTGGTCCATGTCTCAACATCGGACTGTGAAATAAAATCAAAAGAGAAGGTTTCAGGAAGCCTAAGGACAAAGAAGATAACGGTTGATGCAGCAAGTAGACAGATTTCGATAAACCAGTTCTTGTTTTTGCCAGAGACACCCTCACAACTAGACCAGAGACACTCGTTTTAGGCACCCAATTTTGGTGCAGCCTAAGACGAATACCTGCAGTTGAACTAAGCACAGTTTGGGTTCAGACTAACCATGCACGGTGACCTACAATTAGCAGACCCCCAATGGTATGAACCAGAAATGCATCAAATACCCCTCTACACTTCACCATTAAAATCCCTGCACTCTAAAATTTAACCAACTGCTAAAAACAAGATGATAAACACCAAATCAATGTCCATATATTGATTTCAGCTGCCTATTACAACAATTCCTGCAGCATCTCTATGCTATTCCTATAATCTAACCTATTCTAACTCTAAAATCCCACTACAAAATTCTAACTATCTAACCCTTTACAAAAGAAAGGCCTCTGCCTTTTATAGATTTTACAATATGGATCAGAGGCCAGGATTAACTGCATCCAAGGGCTGCAATTTGCAGCTTTAACCCATGCTCACTTTAACCCATGCTCATTAAACTCTTAGTTATCTACCCAACCACTCCCCTTAGCTGCCTACAACTGTTTGGATTCAATTTGGGTCTATCCGGTGGTTGGACATAACTATCCACAACTGACCTGTTTCCCCTTTGTTTCAAAATATCTTGAGTGGGGCCCATAGGCAATTTTACAATAAAACAGTTCCAGTTTTCAGAAACTGAACTTCTGGAATTAAATCTAGCTGTGTATTTCTCAAGAATGCATAGACTTGTAGCATTCAGAGTGTTCTTTGGTCTTTGGTCCCGGTGGTGAACTTTAGCTTGTTGTTCAGCGGCACACTTCCCAATGCTCGGTTCAGATCTCGCGCTCTTGCAGCGGGTTCTTGCATCTTCCTCTTCAGCTTTCAGTGCCTGGCTCCTTGACGTTTCAGGCCTTCTCCTGGTTCTTCAAGACGATGCCTTCGACTTGCAAACAATCAATCTCACTTTAATAAATCAATTTGAAAAATTAAAATTAATTTAACAAACATAAAAAATTTAATGTTTGGCTCGAGAAGCTCTTTGTGAGATGTATCTTTTAAATGTTTTTGCTTTCCCCTCTGGCCGACTACTCCATTTTAATGCCACCCTTCAAATTATGGCAAATTTAACCTCTCTGTGCGATTTTGTTTGGTAGGTGAATGATTTGTTTCAAATCGCAATGCGGCCCTTGCGAATTTCGGCCTATGTGACTAGAATGTGAAATGATCTTAAGTTTTACAAAACCTACGAGCCTTTTGCACAAAATGCGCGATTTCTTGATTTGGTGATTCTCAAATAGAAGGCCCCTTTTGTGAGCTTGTTATCATTTTCACCCTTTCCTATTTTTGAGCTCACTAGCTGATTTCGGCCTAGAAACACGTTTTGCACGCCTTTGCCATTTTCGGCTTAGTTGATACTTTTGTGAACTTAGTGATTTTCGGCCAAGTGAGCCTCTTTTTTTTTAAAACTTAAGTCATTTTGCCCCTTTTCGGCCTAAGAGCTTACTTTATGAGCTCTTCCCTCTGTCAGTTTCGGCAAATTAGACTTCGTGAGATTTGAACTCCTTGGTGTTCTTCGGCCAAATGAGCCTTAACTAATTTTCGGCTTTTAGAGCCAATTTGTAAGACTTCAAACATCTTCGCTTTTTCGGCTCATTAAAGTATAACGCACGATGGAAGCCCTTTGGAGTTAAAACGACTTCCTTAAGTTTTTCGGGCCATTAAGGTATTTTGCACGATTGTCTTCCTTTTCCACGACTTTCTTGCTTCTGATATTTTGAGGAATGAGTGATTTGCTTTCTCCTAAGTTTTTCGGCTTACTGGCCAAATTTGCAAACTGCAGTTGATTTTCGGCCCACGAGGCCCTTTTGCAAACTTTATATATTAATTCGGCCTTAAAGCATAAAATGCGAACTTTCATTTTAAAACTTTCACAAATTTTCATTTGCTTTTACGCCCAAACTCGGGATTCAAACTGAGGATGCGATTATAACGCGCGATGGAATATGTAAAGTTCACGATTTTATTTTCGTCAAAGTTCGGGGCCTTTGTGTTTTTCGGCCCTATTGGTTATTTTGTGAGTTCTAAGTTTTTCGGCTCTTTGAAGCCCTTTTCGCGCGACTCTTCTCACATTTCGCCCTGTTGAGGTTTTCAGCCTGAAAGGCATTTGCGCGAGTTTGACCATTTTCAGGCTTGAGGGCCCTTGTGCGAACTTTGACGCAATTTACACTTAGCCTCCTTTTTCGGCCTGAAAAGATATTTTGTGAGTTTTCGGGCAGATTGGGGATTCGACGAACTTGTGCGATTTTCCTTCATTTCGGCTTGTGAGGGCAATTTTGAAGACATTATAGAAGAACTGGTTTGGCCAAACTTTGCATCACCACAGGCCTTCTTCTCTCCTATCGGGCAGACAGACACAACACAAGGGGTCTCTGTCAATGACGGGGCGTGTGTGCTATACACACAACAGCAGGTGGGAAGAATCCCCCTACCACGTCATTGTCCTGCCTTGTTTTGGCCAACTACCTACATTGAAGCAGATCAAGTGCAGGTGAAGGTGATTCAGCAAATTGATGAGCTACGGGTAACAAGGAAGCTCACAAGCTCTCTCAGGGTCCAACAGTTCATCCTCCTTTGTCTAGTCACACCAACAAAGCAGGGACAATTTTCAGGAGGAATCCAAAGATAAGCTGCATGTGTCTGCAACATCTAGAGAAGCCTGATTCATTTACTATAGAGGCTTGGCATGCATATAACAAAGATTTGGGTTATTCCCTGATGCACCTGGAGACTACGAGACAAATAGACAGCAGCTCTTGCAGTCCTTGGCAAGCATGAATTAAAATTTTGTGCTCATTTCGATTCATTTAAAAGGGAGTCATAAATCTGTTCTTGCATACAGTTGTTTGAATCAAAGGTTCGAATGTTCCTGAGCATTGGAGTATACAGGTAACGTAGATAATTATCTGAACATTAACATCTACATATCATTGTACGTTATTTTTCAAAACTATTTAATACTACTGTGGGAAGTTATCTATGTTTCCTATATCTTGAATCTGGTTATCAGAATCTACTGTTATGGCTTTCTGAATTGAAGTGGTAAATGTCATACTGAGGTTAAACTTATGTGCCATTTGAATATAAAAATTCTGGAAAGATTTTTGGTGAGATATATTTTGGCAGTTGATTCTTGTCAGGGATATTTCAGATTTTTAAGCATTTTGGCTAGAATTCCAAAAAGAAATTGCTGCTAGAACTATCCCTCCCCCTAGCTTAAAGATTGACGTGTGACCACACATGTTGAATAGACAGTGAAGGGTGGAAGAATTTGATCTTTGAATAAGTACCACTGACATAATTACTAATGTGATAGATATAAAAACAAGGCAACGACTATTAAACGAATGAAATAGAAATAAATGTAGAGATCAGTTGAGAAAATCTTAATGACAAGATTGGCGGCATATAGGCATGACATTAGATGCTGAATGATATTGCATGCAATGTTGGTAACTTGAAGTGATATACCAAGTTGTGGAGTTAGATGTGGCTAGGATGGTCAATAATGAAGGTAAGTGATGTGATGGAGCAGTTGGTGATTGTTTATGGGATGACGTGGAAAATGTGTTGATGCCCAAGGGTGGGAGAACCCAGTGGGTAACCAGTAAAGGAACAGAACTGTACTCTCACGAGTAAGGTGGGGATGTTTAGAAGAACTGATAACATAGATAATAAGGCTATATTGTGACAATAAATTTTTTTATTTTATTTATTAAGTACCATATTACACTTACTATTATAAATTGTAAATGGACAATGACTAAGGCCATGGTATGAAAAAAATTGATCCATTTATAAAAATATCATTTCGCAACTTTTTTTTAAAATAGTCATATAATGGAACTCTAGCAGAAAGAAAGAAAATTTGATATTGTTCTGAAAATAATGCAACAATAGGATCTGAATTATTCATATCAATGTGAAGCTAACAGACCAATGGAATCTTTCCAAAAATATTTTGTGAAAACAACTCGGTATTTCTAAACTTTAAGATTTACAAATATACATTGAAATAATTGTACGAGAGCATTTGTAGCTTTTGTGTGGGCAAGAACTTATAAGATTTGTTTTTAGACCTTTCAGATTTGCATTCTTTTCATTCTGCTCAGTGCTAGTGACATATTGCTGTAGAAGCTAGATTATATTGCTACTGAATTTCTTACTAATTCTGAACATCATCTTATATGTTTAGTTAGCCTTGCATTCTGTAGTTTATGCCTTCAGAAGCCCAAAGAAGTTATCCGGATTGTTAGCAGACAACATAGTGCTGATTACTCTTTGAAGAAAACATTACTAGGTGAAAGTCTGATGAATTGTATTTGGTTGAAATTCTTTCAGATAATCTGCCCTTTCACAATGGATCAGTTCTATTGGGCGGAGAGAATGGGATGGTTAGGGGTTGCACCACCACCCCTAAAGAAGAAACATCTTATCCCAGATAACCATAAAGATAGTATAATGGAAGCTGCAAATGCCCTCCTGGATGCATTAAACACAGCTCTGAGTGTTGGCATGAGAACCCGTGCAGCCGATCTTGCAGGCAAAATTTGCTCTGAGGTAGTCACACAAGTGAAACAAGTCTTCCTTTTTATTGTTCTTTTATTCATAAAACTATAATAGATGCTGCTATGTTCTACAGATAAAGATTTCTGTCCAGTGTTGATGTTTAAATTTATTTGTTAGATTGTCAAAGATCTATTGCATTTATTTTCATTATGCTCGTGTAAATTACAGGATGGAGTTAGAAATGCCATTGATATTCTTACAAAAGAAGTCTGTGTTTCAATGGACCTCTGTTGTGAAGATTGAGGATGCTTCTTTAATGACTCAAATGAATCATTTTTCAAGGATGAATCAAATATTTGTTAGATTTCTGTCCAGTGTTGATGTTTAAATTTATTTGTTAGATTGTCAAAGATCTATTGCATTTATTTTCATTATGCTGGTGTAAATTACAGGATGGAGTTAGAAATGCCATTGATATTCTTACAAAAGAAGTCTGTGTTTCAATGGACCTCTGTTGTGAAGATTGAGGCTGCTTCAATAATGACTCAAATGAATCATTTTTCAAGGATTGAGGCTGCTTCATTAATTTATTTGTTAGATTGCCAAAGATCTATTGCATTTATTTTCGTTATGCTCGTGTAAATTACAGGATGGAGTTAGAAATGCCATTGATATTCTTACAAAAGAAGTCTATGTTTCAATGGACCTCTGTTGTGAAGATTGAGGCTGCTTCATTAATGACTCAAATGAATCATTTTTCAAGGATGAATCAAAAGGTGTATGAGGTTACTTCATTAAGGTCTCAAGCAAATGACTTGTTGAACTTGAACTAAAGGCAGACCATATAAAGTTATATTCTTCTTCTGTCATCTGTGTCAGTAAAATTGCATGCATTGTTTTTTTGTAATTGTATTTAGTTCTTGTCCAATAAGCATCATTTTTATATTGCAATGCTATTCAAATTGGGCACGGAATTCAAATATATGCTCTATTGCTACTTTGCTATGACATTTCATGCAATTTGTCTTTTTTAATGTAACAACCAAAGCCTGCGTTCACTACTATTGAGGTTAAATGGAGACTAAATTAATGTTGCTATTTATTCAAAACCAATTAAATTATGTTAACTTATTTGGTATAAGTTACTTATTGCTGTGATTTCTGAAATAATATTACTTTAAGCCTAATTATGCAGTTCTCGTCCAAATTCACATGAATTTAAGCTTATCAGAAATTCCTACTTGAATATGGTCTAAAACAAAAACCTCAATATAAAATTTTACTTTTATTTAGAATGATGGCCCTAACAATCATGGCAATCATGTAATTGTGGTTGGAGAGGTGTGTCATCTATGCTTGTCTTGTATGCTTCTCTACTAAATAGGGAGGGTGGGCTCCTCCTATATCAAGGGCGGGAAATGATCATGAGGGGGAGGGGACAAGAGGTTTCTTATTCTTAGGGGAATTTATTACCAATGCTAGCACTTGTGCTCATTTTCAAATTGTGGAATATTGAATGAATGAAAGAAATATTTTAATAATATTTACGAGATCAAACCTTCTATGGAATCAAGAGTAGCAATAAAGCAACAGCATGCAGATTTAAACCTAGGAAAATAAGAGACCTGTTGTGACCTAATTCACACATCACCCCATCGCAGATGGGGACCCCCTGTTTTTGCTTTTTCTAGAGTTTTGTCTTGAGCTTTGCATTTTCATAAGTCCATTTTCTGAGAGAGTTTTAAGTTGGAGTTTTTGAGGTCATCTCAAGCCAAATTGAGAAATCATGCTTAGAGTCGTGTGAATATTGTCAAAGTGCTTAGAAGGTTTGAAGGACGAGGATCGCAATTTCTTTGGGTCATTTTTGACAACTAGAAAAAAAAAATTGATTTTTTGAAAGTGGCATATGGGTTTTGTTCCTTGAATGATTTCATTACTACCCATTTTGTCTGAATTTGAAAATTTTGTCTCTAAATGCAAAAAAAAAAAAAAATCTAAGATTAGGGTTTTGTTCTTTAGGTCATTTTAATCTTGCCTATGTCTTCAAATTCGAGAAATTTTGCCTTCGAGTATAAAAAGTAAGGGATTGAAATTTTTTATTTTTTGTAGAATTAGAGTTTTGATCTCCATGCCAAATTATTACTACCCATGTTCTCAAATTTTGAAAATTATGTGTTTAAGGGCAAAAAGCAAAATTCAAACCCTAATTAGGGTTTTGTTCCAAAAGATCAGCCATATTATTAGTGCCCATGTTCTCAAATTTTGAAAATTGTCTTTAAGGGGAAAAAGCAAAATGCAAACCCTAGTTAGGGTTTTGTTCCAAAACATCAGCCATATTATTAGTGCCCATGTTCCCAGATTTCGAAAATGAGGTCTCCAAGTGCAAAAAGCAAAACGGAAATCCAAATTAGGGTTTTTGTTCTAGATGAACCAGCATGGCATCAACAAGCCATGAATATTGTTGATCAAGTATGGAGGAAAAATTTAGATATGGCACATTGAAAATTTCGCACAAGTTGGAGAAGTAAAAATCGCAGATGCTTAGACAAGTTCGCCCAAGCTCAAAGTCAAACAAGTAGAAAGGTAGATGGTCAAATAGATTTGCCCAAGGATGTCAAGTTTGTCTAGGAGGATGGCAGGCAAGACATGAAGTCCACCCTAGCATACATAGCATCAGACCTTCCATGTAATGTCCCCATTTTGTGAGCATCAGAGTTTGTAAGAATTAGCCTATCATTTGACCCTCGTAGGCTAACAATTATTGATAGAGGGCTTCGTGTGGCAGTTACTTGGTGATTAGAGACATTACTCTTCAGCTGGATTCAGGTTTTGGCCTTTGCACTGGTTTTTTGACTCAGATTGGCACACTTACTATTTATAGTAAGTTACTATTTTGGGAGAGTCAGGGTTCCTATTAATAGAAAGACACCTGAGCAGAGCTTATTGGCAGTATCGACCTTGATTGGGCCTTTGCAGCTATTTCTAGACTCAATTCCACATACTTACTATTTATAGTAAGTCACTATTCAGGGTTTCTATTTTTACACAGGCATCCAATCACATGGAGAACAGGGAGAGTCGACTCCTGGCTCAGACGGCTTAGCAATCAGACAAGTACATCAAGAGATATTAAAGTTTAAGTGACTCAAGTGATTTATTTAATATTTTAATATTATTATAAAGTTCTAAAGTAACTTTATAATAATAAAGTCACTTTAATATAATAAAGTGCGTTAAGTGAATAATTTAATGTGGGAATAAATCTTTTATCCCACATTGGCCAGGAAGGTGTTTGAGCTCTCTTAAGGAAAGAATAAAAGGAAAGGCAAGAGTTCATTCTCGGCATCCAGTTGATGAATAGTATTTTGATTGATTTTTATTGTGGAGCCTAGGGCTTTCGCAATTTTCTTTTTTGATCATAGGAAACGAAAACTTCCTATTGATAGCAATTTTGAAGGTGTGAAATAACACCTGAATTATTGCAGTTGTGGGAAAGAATACTTCAGTTCTTTCATTTGTGCAAACTGGTGAAGTTTTCTACAAGGGTTTGAAGTTTATTGTTGAAGAACATTTATAGTTGGTTGTGAATCATCCTTCTTTGGCACATGGAGTTATATCATTCTTGTTGGGAGAGATTATCAACAAATTATTCAAGGTTTTAAGAGCAGATTGCAAGTTTGTTCTTGCTGCTACAGTGCTGTGAACAGTGCGCATGAACAGTGCCGTGAACAGTGCACTACAATAGTTTGAGTTCTATAGAAGGGGATTTAAAAAGGTTGAATAGCTATATATATTTGACAAGGGATTTGCATGTGAGGAGAATCAAACCAATATATCAAGGCAGCCATTGAAATACCAGCCTACAAACCCAAAGAAGACAAATAAAGAATTCACTACAGCGGCTTCAAACATTGTATGCCAAATGTTTGACAATATTCCTTGGTGTTCATATAAGCAAAACAGGGTCAGATTAGCCAAGGGATATTACATTCCAATCTCACCTTGGACATGTTCAGCAAGCATCTTCAAAGTCGCCTCATGCACTAGGGAAGTTGTCTGACACTAAGTAAACTCCTACCTCCAATTAGCTAACTCATGGTGAGGGTCAAGCAAACTCCTAGCCTTGGTTATGGTCAAGCAAACGAAGTTGGCATCGTGTCTTCCAAGTTTGCCCTAGGTACAAGGCAACATGTCCAAGCTTGAGCAAAGTCTGCCAAGGCTAAGAAAGGATGTCTAAGGCAATGTAGGGTCGACCTAGGCAAAATTGAAGTTGTCATAACAAGTATAAAGCTCACCTAAGAAGCCTTCCAAGTTGACAATAAAGCTATGACATGGCATAGGGTTCACTTGAAGTTTGAAGTGGAAATATTACATGGCAATAAAATAAATAAAGATATTTCCCAAGTTCGCCTTCTAGAAGCAAGTAACATGTTTGAGAAACTTTCTAAATTTGCAAGGATTGAATGGATTTCTTTTAGAACAAAGTAAAGAGTTCAAATTTTCAAGAAGAAAGCAATAAAACAATAAAATAAATAAAGCTTTCCTTCTAAAACTCACATTCTAGAAGCTCTTTAAGTTTGCACTCTATGAGAAGGCAAAGAGATAAAAGAAAGCAAATAAAACATGTTGACATGTCCTTTGAAGACCAATAAAAACTCTTCTAAGTTCGAATTCCTTAAGGATAGAATAAAACAATAAAACTTTCTCAAAATTAAAAGCTTCTAGAAACCACCTAAGGAGCTATAAGACAAGGTTTTAATTCTTTATTTGCCAAGCAAAGAGTTTGAACTTCTCAAGTATGGAATAAAGCACAAAGCTTCTAGAAACCGCTTAGGAAGCTATAAAACAAGGTGTTGCTTCAACAAAGATTTCATTATTTACCAAGCAGGGTTCGAATTGATCAAAGCAAGGAGAAGGCAGCAGATTGAAGAGAGAAATGTCAACAAACTGATCCAAAATTCACATAGCAAAGTATTCCAAGGGTTTGGAAGGACCAATTGAGAAGTTCGACACACTTAAAATCCTCCAAATTCACCAGACACCAGATTAAAGGTTTGTTGATAAGACAATAAAGTATCTTCCTCTTGTCATATTTTGAATCTCCAAAATTCATCATGGAAAGGAGAGATTACTCAAATCTGCACATTTTGACAGTCTCCTAAATGATCTTCCAAGCAAATACAAACCTATCCAAGGTATGTAAACTCCGCCAAGAAGAAGGCATTCAAGCATAAAATCGGTTCTTACAAAGCATAGAACATTTTCATCCAAGTCCGCCTAGGGTTGGGCAAGAAAGCATCACACAAAGATGAAGTTAAACCTTGACAAAAGACATGGCAGAAAACAAGGCAAACTGTCTGGTCATCACTAAAATTCACCATGAACAGCAAGCACAATGATAAGATAACTTCCAAATACACATGCCCATCATGACCAAAAGACAATTGTCCAAACCCTACTAAACTCTAATCTGCAGTCAATAAAGATGGCATGAGTTAGCTAAACTCCTACCTAGAATTTAAAAGGATGACATATTGAAAATTTGCCTATAAAGTATGAAGATTCACCCAAGATGATTGTCAAAGAATGTTCCAAGCCTAAGGAAAGTATGAAAATTGCCAAAGATGACATAACAAAGAGCAAACATAAATCAATATGAAGCATGCCAAGACATAGAAGGTGCATATTGAAGTAAATTTGTTCCAAGACACAAACCCTAAGGCATGAAGTAATTGTCCAACCCTTGCATGATTGATTAAACCCTTGACACAAATTGATTCATCTAGGCATAAAAACCTAGCTTGAGACCTAAAATTTGATCCATCCAACGTGAAGACAATTAATTTGCCATACCAAGAGGACAAAATTATGATCAACATATTCACATGAAATCAAACCAGCATTTTGGAAAATAAATTTGTCACATGCAATGAATTTTTTTTCATTATTTTCCAAAAAAATAAAATTATTTTCATAGAAATAATTTTCAACACTTTGAAAATTTTCAAAATTCAAGATTTCTAGAAAGTTCTAGAAGATTCTTTGATGAGAAAAAAAAAAATTGAGAGGAAAATAAAACTTTCCATTTTGGAGAGACTTAAAACAAAAAAACAATAAAAAAAAAAAAATTAAAAAAAACAATAAAATAAAATAAAACTTCTAAGTTTAAAAACCTTAAACTCTATATATTCTCAACCAAGTCACTTTCAAATTCATTATTCATGTTCAGAATTCATAGAGCAACTGAGAAGAAGTTTTCTCTCAAGATTGTGAATCTTTGATTTTCAAGAGAATTTTTCAAGAAGTAAAATCTTCTAAGTGTTGGAGGTCAAGAAAGTAAGTATTTTCTCTGATTTTAAGGCAGATTTTCAGAATCAGAGGTAAATTTCAATCATAAAGAGGATTCAAAAACTCAATCTGACTGGATTTCCTTCTCTTTCTGTCTTATTTTCTTCAATTTTATCAACTTCTTGGCCAAACCCTTCACTTTCAATCTGCTTTTTCACATAAAACTTAACCATTTATCAAAGATGAAAGTGAAATTTTAGGAAAAAGGATTAGAAATCTGAAAATAAGTTTTCATGTGTTTTGCAAGAAACACCATTCAGGAAGCATCAATGAAGTTTGCCAGCATAGGGAAGCAGATGGAATCCAAGATCAGGTCTAGATGGAAGAATGTCACAGATATTGACCTTGGACATGTTGACCTGGAAGAATTCAAAAAGAGAATGTATGGTCTTGATGGGCACCTGCCAACACCCATAGGTTGTTGGATGATGAGGAATAGCATCGTCCAGGCAATAGGATTTCCTCTGGCCAAATAATGTGTTGAACTTATGGTTGAATGTGCTAGACACTACAATGCACAATCAAGAGAAATCATTGCACTTGATGGAAGGGTTTTAGCCAACCTTTCAGAGCTATCCATCCAAGAAACATTTGGAATTCCAAAATACAATAAGACCACCAACAAGACAAAAGAGGATACTAGAAGGATTTATGATGCTCAGTCTGAGCTCTGTGCAGCCAATGTAAACAAATCATGGTTGGAGAAGAAGAGACCCCAAGGGAAAGTGCCTAAGGTCCTATTGCTCCCATACTTCAAGGAAGAATATGGAGATATCATTATGTTGTTGAATATGCTAAGCCCTAAGGCTACACCATTTGAAACATGGATGTATTACTTCATGGATGAGATCACATCAGCAATCAGGATGTTTAATTGGTCTCGCATAATCAGCAATAACCTTCATGAGCAGTTGATGAATTTGGAGAAGACAAAATCATTCTACATGAGTTCTTACATAGTTTATCTACTAGTTGCAACCTATAGATATTCTGGACTAATTTGTAGAGGTATAGTTGGCAATGGAGAATGAATTCCGGTCCTATGTTCTTTTCTATATTCATGGGACAACCTAGTTATGGAAACCAATAGTACCACTACTAAACTTAGTATTAAAGAGGTGATGGGTGCATTACATTCTAGAGAGTTGAGATGATTTTATAATTTACTCTAAGATGCATTGGTCATCAAGGGTAGAATGAAGGTGAAGAAAAAGAACAAAAAAAATGAAGTTCCAAACTTAAAGGGAGACCTAAGTCTCCTAGAAAATTGAAGATTAAGTAATGAAACTACGGAAAAATAAGCCACATAAAATGGATTGTAAGGAAAATAAATATAAAAATACATTTGATAATGATTTAGGCTTGAGAGCCTCTCATGGTGACATTAATATCCTATTTGTTTTATCCCTCGTCACATGTGCATATGAGGATACATGGATGATTGACTCTAGAGCTTCCTTCTACATGATTCCTCATTAAGAATTATTTTCTATCAGAGAATTGATCGTGGAAATTTTTACTTGGCTGACAGGTGAAAATTTCTAAGGATTATTAGACATGGTAGAGACCATATAAGACTTGATGATTAGAAGATTATATGTGACACAGAAGTTTTGAACATCTCAAGTTTGGAAAGAAGCTTGTTAGCTAGAAAAATGAATGATCACATGGTTGTACATGTTTTTTTCAAAAAGTATGGATGTAAGATGGTTTGGGGTTCTATGGTGCTTTCTTGGGGATTTTGTGTTGGAACCCTATCCACATTAAGGCCACCACCTATATAGAGTGTAAAAAATAAATTGTACTTGTGACATAAATAATTATAGAAATGAAATCTATAGCATTAAGAGTTATGATATCAACATCTACAACATTAACACACTGTAAAGGGTGAAAAATTAGGGTTTCCACCCAAACGAGGATGAAAACTACTAATTTTGTGATTTAAGACTTTACATTCAAAAGAGCGTTAGAATCCACTAGATCCAGTCACAAATCAAATAAGGATTGAATACTAAGTGGATTGTATTGATTTGGTTAATTTGGGTTCCCTCTTTTGTGAGTTGAACTGTTGATTTAGTGTAAAATGTTGCGAATTGAAGACAAAATCGAGAAAACAGTGAGCTATAAATATGGGATTTTGTCATGCACCTGGAATTTAGCAGTACAAACTGATTTGGACCTACCCCAAAAAAACAGGGACCGTGACGCTGCAACACGGTCCTCTGAATTTTCTGCACACCAAAAAGGGTTGTTTTGTCTCTATGTTTGAAGCTTATTCTGAGAAGTACAGTTGGGCACTTGTTTCTTGCACACATAAAGAAAGGGAAATAGGTTGGGAATAGGGGCTTACCTAAGTCAAACCCTGGTTGAGAAATCAACCTTAAATGAAATGTTGCAAATACTGAAATAAATAATGGAAATGTATACCTCAAATCTGCAATGATTGATGATGATGTTTTGCTTCTTGAATATAATCACATATGTTGTATGAAATGACATGAACATGACAAAACCCTAATCTCACACACATGCTTGTAAATGTATGATATAATGTTTCTCTGCAATGGATAGATGAAGAATATGCAACCTTGAAGACCTCTAGAATGCTTGATGATGTATGCTTCAATGCTTGATTTCGTGACTATAGTTCTCCTTGCCTTATGATTGTATATCAAAATGAGAGGGGAAGACCTCCTTATATACTTTCCTGTCATCAAACATATTAATTTTTCGACATAGGCCAACATGGAAGAAAGTTTCCCGCCTAAATTTTGGATAGGGCCAAGGGTCCAAATTAGGCCCCAATTAGGGAGGACCATGGTGTGGTGTCATGGTCCCAATGAGGACCAGGGCGTGGCGCCTGGTCCTACCTGAAATTGGGCCAGGGTTAAGGGATCCCAACAAGGTACAAGATGATATTTATTGCATGGTAGAGGCATAAATAGGTCCAGATCAAGCATGAGGATGAGAACACTAAAGCAAGAGCCCCAAATGCAGTCAACATTACAAAGGGTGCAATTTTAGGACGCTACACACACAACAATGTAGCCTATAATTTTGGGACATATAATATCGACACATGTAACATTGAGACCCACAACATCTAGAACTATAGAATTGGGACCTACAACATTTATTCCTCAGCATTCTCTCTTATAAGATACTAATCAGAAATATTGTGGCATGAGAACATGGAACACATTGATGACAAAGGCCCTAAATCCTTCAAGAGTAAAAGAATGGTTAAGAGAATAGTTGATTGTTCCTTAGGTTTGTAATTCTAATCGTTTTGTATATATGGAATGTAAAATTTTGTTTCATTTTATTCAAGCTTTGTTAGTTTTTTAGGGGTTTTGGACTTGATTCATAGTAATGTGTTTAGTTATGTCTATTTCCTTTCACCTAAAAAATCTTAGTATTGTGTTTTTTCATTAATGATAAATCTCTATGAATACAAGGGTCTACTTTCTTAGGCATAAATCATGAGTCAAAGAGTTTGACTCAAAAACTACACAGTTGAATCCTGATAGCAATATCATAAATCCAAGGTTTTCAATAGGTTAAATGATTTCAAAACTCTTGTTGAGAACTAAAAGAAAAATAAGATCAAGGTGTTGAGAATAGATAATGGTGGAAAGTTTTGTTTAGTAGAGTTTGACAAAAAAATTCTAAGGGAAATGATTTTGCATGACATAAGAAAAATTCATATATCCCACAACATAATGAATTTGTAGAGAGAATGAATGGGAAATTGATGGAGACAAATACAATTATGCTCAATGGAACCAATTTGGATTTTTAAAATGGGGAAAAGCAATTAGTAAAACTTGTTATTGAGAAAAATAGGTCTCCTACATCAACTCTTGGTGAGAGAAATCCTCAAAGAGGTACAAATGGGTAATAATTCCTCACTTCAGCATATCAAATTTTTGTTGTGTCATATGTCCATGTTCCTAAGGAGAAGAGGTCAAATTTAAACTTCAATGTGGTCTAACGTATCTTCATTTATTATGGTAATTTGGTGAAGAGATATAATCTTTATAATCTTATGATAAGAAAAATGGTATACAATTGGGATGTTTTATTCAAGGAAATCAGCTCTTTTCATAGATTTTAGCAACCAAACGACAATGTGAAGCCAATATTTCAATTGTAGACAAATACTAAAGAGGTTGCACATGGGTTTCAATTAGAAGTTGAAGATATATATGAGGAGGGTGATTCTTAGATTTCAAATAAAGATGAACCTTCTCCTTAGCTTCTAATAAGGTCCACTCAACAAATGAAGTAAGAAAATATGTGTACTCCCTTGATTTTCATTGTATATTTATTATGCCTACTAATGTTAATGAGTTTAGAACCGTGAGGAAGGTGATAGAGGTGAAAGTAAGTCTTATTTGTTCTCCCACGTAGAAATTTTATTGTTTCATCTATTGATATCCAAAAGGAAACACTTATTGAGCATTATCTAAGAATAAATAGCTTCCTAAGCTATCTTCATATCATGTAACAATGCATTAACAATGTTAGCCACATCTTCTAATGACATTGATTCTAGTTTAGGAATATTATGGAACTCTATATTGCCCAAACTAGGAGATTAAACCTCTAAGAATGTACCACCTATGGTGGGTTCAAGGGTGAGAGGAATAATTCTATTTACCTTCCTATCCTACCCATATCACCAACCACTCTAAAGTCATAGTCTTTCTCAAGCCTCTAATTTTCATTGCTATTGCCCTATTTATTTTGAAGTTGCTACACCCTTGACCGTGGTCCCTCTTCTCACCCAATCTCATAGCTTTTCCCAAATAGCTATTGAGGTAGTGGATTTAAAATACAGATCATACTTTGGGTCAATCCAAGATTTGATAGGTTGGAAGGGAGGTTCTAACAGACTACAATAGTATCACTAGAATCCAAATGTTGAACATGTTTACACTCTTTATGTTTTTACTAACTTCACATGGGGTCATTTAGATTTAACATGGGTATAGATAATTCCTATGAGTCCCTGGTGTAGAGGGACCATATCCAATGAATTTTTATATTCATTTACTATATTCAATGCATGTTGCCATCAATGACAAAGGGTGAGATTGTTAGACTTGTGTGAATAATGTTGTCATTGATGTCAAACCAGTCATCTGGTTCTATACTGGACAGTGTATGTAGGCCTGTATATCAATCTGGACGTCATGGATGTTATGGATGTTATATGGACATAGTTATGCAAGGATTGTATGCGGTCAGTATGTATGTGCAGTTTAGGTGTTGCGATTTTTGGTTAAAAGTTATTATGCAACATGGACAACTTTGGATGATGACCTTTTGAGGTCCCATTGAGTTCTCATTAACCTCGATATCCTGGTGTTAGGAATTCTTGTTGATCTCGATATCAGTTACGTATCCTAGAGTTTGCATTTTTTTTGGCTATCAGAAGTATCTCTTCGATTTTAGTGATTATGGTTTCCTTGGTACGTGTAGAGTCTACATTTTAGAGATATTGGGTTTAATCTTGTGACAATAGGTCCATTCTCTTGGGTCCGAATGATCCTTGCCCTTTTTTCGGTAATCACGATATATGCATTTTTAATCAGAAGTATGTAAAGGAATTGTGTAGAATTATTACAGATGTCGACATGAGCTTATTCATAACGTGTTGAGCTTGGTTGACACACTATTCTATAATTTTACCCTCCAGTAAATTACATGTACATGAATGGTGAATGAAGATATCGTTCAAGAGAGAGTGTGTGTGATATGCAGAAGATAGTTGGCAACGAAAGAAGCAGTGTATGTGAGAGTTGCAGACAGTGAACGTAATCAGTGTCACAATAGTGCAGTAGTCCTTTACCAGACCTACTACAAAATAGTGGTGCAGAGATCTCTAACCGGATCTTTTGTGAAATCTTAGATTCGTAATTTGAGCTTAAGCTTGGAACTAATCTCATGCATTTGGAGATACAAACCTTATTAGTTCAACCTTTTCAATTGCAACGAGCATTCCAACAGTTAGCCGTTTCTTTTTGTATTTTTGTAATTTGGCAGTGAGTCATTTTTGTAATTTGGCAGTGAGCCACCTAACAGTGAGTCACCTGTTTGTAAACACAACTATAACTAGTTATACTTTGAACACTCTATGGTTTTTCCCATTTGGGTTTTCCACATACAAATTCTAGTGTTTATCTTGTTGTTGTGTTCTTTTTGTTTATTTTGCATTAATTATTTTACTTCAGTCAAGTTTGTTTGATATTTTTGAGGACAACTTCAATTGGTAAAAATTTGAATACTGATTCACCCCCCCCCCCGGCTCTTGGTATTCCATTGCTTTCAACTTGATCAACAATTGGTATTAGAGCTTTGGTCTCTTGCTTGGAAAGCTTAACCGCTTGAGGGAGATCCATGTTGGTTGAGTCATGGCACCTATATACTTGGATGAAGAATTGAAGACAACCCTTGAATATTTGGAAAGCATTGAATCTAAGAATTAAGAACTGAAAGAGAATGTGAAGATAGCAAATGAATGTGTACAAAAGTTAAGAGAGAAAAACCAAAAATTCAAGTTAAGACATAAGGAGGTTAACAATCAGTTGAATCAAGTGAATGAGACCATCAAAGATCTAATGCAAAAAATAGAAGAAAAGCATAAGACAAAGCAGTTCCTGAAAGAGACACTAAAGCTGAAATCTAAAGAATGTGAAAAGTTTGAACAAGAAGTGAATAATCTGAAGGCAGAGAACAAGATCCTTCACAGCAGCAAGCTCTTGGAAGATTTGATTAGCATGCAGTAAGTTAAGTCGCACAAAACCGGACTTGGTTTCCAAATTGGTGTGTGCCCAAATCAGAATGTTAAAGAAGAAAATAAGGAAGTCAAATTTGATACAGAGAAGAAGTCAGAAGATGAGAAGAAATCCTGGAATCAAAAATCAAATGCAAGAAGACCACTAATCTGACAACCCAATGCACAAAGGAACCCATCTTTTAATGGCTATTGTTTTAAATGTAATAAATTTGGACATAAGGCAGTGAATTATAGAAGCATTCAATGTTATGATTTCAAGATGTTTAGACATAAAGCAAGCCTTTGTAGGAATTATTTTGTGAGTCAAAATTATAACCTGGTTGTTACAAACAAGAAGAGTTATAATTTTCAAGAACACTGTTACAATTGCAATAACTATGGACACAAGGTTAGTCAATGCAGATACAGATCTCATCCGGTAAGATTTGAGAAGAAAATTGCTAGTTGTTTCAAGTGCAATCAGCTTAGACATTATGCTAGCTAATGCAAAAAAGGAAATGAAGAAAAATCAATTGAAAAGAGTGCAATAAAGAATGATGAATCAAAGAAGAAAGAAAACTTGGTCTAGAGAAAGAAGAATGAGAGCTAAGGAAGTGAGCCTGAAGTACCAGAATTCAGTTTAAGCAACCCTTCCTTCGGAAATTAAATTTAGAGCTTCGGGTCAGGGGGAGTTTTGATTTGAAAGAAAAATCTTCCAGCCTCCCTATCTGAATGGATCATGTCACTAATCCAGCATGACAGTTATCATTGAAAAGACAGTTCTTGGTGGCAAAACCCTAATGAATCATCTTTAGTAAGATAAGTATCAGTTCTTGAGTTCATTTCTTTCATATCAGTTACATTTGCTTGAGATCATTGCAAATAGTAGAGTGGCAGTAAAGTGAGCAGTAGGACCAATCATGGAAGGAAAAATGATCATCGGAGACTCTAGCAGCGAAGAATTTCAGATTGTGGACAAAGTGCTCCTGGATGAGTTTACCCCGACGAAGATCAGAGTTGTTGAAGTAGATTTGAAGGATGATGAATTGCAGAGGGTAATAGAATTAGAAGGCAAAGGTCTAAATTTGTGGACTGAATTCCCTTGGTTCAACAATGTAGAGGTAATCAGAGTAATTCTTAGTCGTGTGTGAGATAATTGTATTGTGTTGGATAAACCCTATCCAATTACAAAGGAAATCATTTCTATGGTCAACGGCTTGTGCGACAATGGAGAAGTTTCGGCAAAGAAATCAATTCTGAACATGTAAGAGGAAGCCCTAACCAACGTAAAGGGTGATCAGCGAGCTCTAATCATCAATACGATCATCAACCCTATAGTGAGGTATGTTGCCTATGGAATCTCTTACGAAGTCTATTTTAGAAATAGGGAAGGATCCACCTCGGCAATTGCAGTGTATATGGCATATATGCTTGTGATGGAGAACAAATTATTTGACTTGTATGAATTATTGAAAGAATTGTTCAAAAATATCAAGATGACAAAAGAGAAAAATTATGCTTTCTGGTATGGGTCATTGCTTGTGAGTTTAGTCGTGTTATTTAGAATCCCTTCTGGCAAAAGATAATGTCATTTGGGAATCTGGTGTGTCGATTGCAAGACAAATATTCAAATATCTGAATAGTTTGGATAACAGAGAGGAAATTTGCAATAATTAATTTAAATCATTTGTGGATATGTGGAGAGTTGGCCCAATTTTTGTTTCTTTCTCTTCCAATTTTGGAGATTCGTCTACCAGAAAGAAGAAAAGGAGACAATCTATTCCTGTTGGTGTTTCAAAACCAAAGAGAAGCAAGGTAGAAAATGTTGTGATAATTGAGGATCTAGAATCCCTTGCAGCTAGAGGAGTTTTGGAAGTAAATGAGCAGAAAGATGGAGACTCAGATGATGAGTCTAATCTGTTAAAGTTGGTTGTCAATGCAAATGGAATTCAAAAGATTGGTGTGAAATGGCTGACCTCAGTCGAGCCAGACAAAATTGAGAGCATTTTGATGAATCATCTGATTCGAAGCAACATTACTCCAGAAGATATCAATAATCTACTTCTAGAATCTTTAACTAAGATCCTAAAAGAAAAGAATGTCTAAGCAGTCAATTGAAGAAAAAGGCCTTGATATGCAAAGTCTACTGAATGAATGTACCATTGCTCAAGAGAACTTGTCAATCTGCATAGAAGAATTAAGAGATTGTATCTGCAATGCTAGCTAAATCTATAGATATTGTATCTCTTGGTTGGTAGCAGCTGTGAAGCACAAAGGTAAAATTGATGCTATTGAAACAGAATTGACAAGTCTAGGGAAATCTTTTGATTTTCTAAATGATAAGGATGGTGAGCAGAGGAAAAGAGTTAATTATCTTCAGGCTGAGCTTCTTTTTTTGCAAAGGCAGAAAGAAGACTTTGTCAGCATGTTTTGGAAAGGTAACGAAATCGTTGAAGCTAAGATAGAACACTTTTTAGTTTTGCTTGAGAACGCAGTAGAGTATGAGCAGAATCCAACTACTTCGGATGACCTTTCAAATTTCAATTGATTTGTTGGTTGAGTGCAGAAGCCTTTCAGTAAGTATCAAATTGGCTATACGTTCTTGGGAATTTCTTCTTCCAGAACTGTTGCCCCCATATTTGGCCTACCTAAAATTTGAACTTCAAATCAGTCTCAATGTCGAGTAAAGGTCCAATGAGTGTTTACGCGTAAGTAATGAACGCGTTGTCCAAGGTCATTACTAGTCAAAATCCGAAAAATGGAAGTATTTTGAGAATTACCACAAATTAAGGGAAATCGCTTGATAGTTGGGATCTAAACATCATTTTATATCGTGTGGCCAACTTTCATCTGAACCCAATTCATACTTTGTCATATTTTAAACTTTCAATTTTTGGTGTATGTTGCTCCCAAATGATTAAAATATCTCATTTAAGGCTTCATCATGAGGCGTAAATAATTGTGTGCATCTATTTCCCTACCATTGACGCGTGTTTCAAATTTGAGGACCTAACTCCCTACCGTTTGAAATTTATGCCATTTTTCTCCAGCCAAAGCGTTATATTTAAAATATTTAAATTATTTCTCAAATGATAATTTAATATTTTAAATTATTTCATATGTTTGGTCATTTGCGATAAAGAAATCATCTTTAGACATCAGTGGCATTCTCCCTTGATTCACTCTCAATGAAAAATGATTTCCAAGGTGTAAAGGATAGCTTGTAGAAGCACAAGGTTAAAAATGCTCACTTTTTGAGCATTCTTAACCTCGTTTCTCAACCTTTTGTCAAAAAGGTTAGAAATGCTAACTTTTTGAGCATTTCTAACCCATATTTATAACCTTTCACAAAAAAAAGGTTAGAAATGCTCACTTTTTGAGCATTTCTAACCTCATATCTTAACCTTGCGGGTCCCACTTTGTCAAAGAAGGTTAAAAATGCTCAAAAAGTGAGCATTCTTAACCTTTTTTTAATAAAAGTTTTAAAAACAAAAAAAAAGAGCTTCAAGTAGCAGGTTATGAACATGCATCAATGTACTGAAAGAAGCACGAACATACCAGAAATGGAATATGGATGCGAAGTCTGGAAGGCGTAGATTGTCAGAATGAATGAATGCCTCTAGCTGAGGTTGAGTTAATCCACCGCGATATTCATCATAGCATAGAGGATCAAAGAAATTTGTCAGGTGTGGAGTTGCAACTGCTTGGAACGATTGATGTGCAGAATATAGGGGCGTAGCTACTATTTTGAGGAAATGTACATAAACTGTTTTGGGAGATCACCACAGTCCACGTGATAATGCAACCATAGACGAAGGCATTTACTCTTTGACAAGTCACCACAAAGGAGGAGTATGTCACTAGCGAATGTAAACCATGGTAGCCCAGACAACGCATGTAAACTATTTGATAGAATCTCTCAAAGAAATGTGATCTCATGTAATCAACGCATGACAACGCATGTGAACTTTGGCAGGCGTTAATTCCAGCAGGTGAACTGTTTGACAGAATTCTTCAAAAATATGCTACAGATCATGGAAAATGTGGTTGCACAGAAAATGCACGTGATTTGTTTGACATAATACTTCAAAGAGACGTCATCTCAAAGAATGGAGTGAACAGATTGCAGGCTATGCACGATGCAATTGGCGAGTGTAAAGCCAAATTTTGTAATCCTTTAAATTATCCTTTGTTCCCGCGCGAGAATGGGAGTTTTAAATTATGAATATAGAAGAATAGACGATGAATGTTCAAAAGAAATGTCATCTGGTGGAATGTGATGTGTTGTCGTATATGATGATCTTACTGCTCTATGAGAGAAATAGATTATTAGTTCAGCCCCTAAATAATAGCAATGAGGGAACGTAGTGAGGCATTTGACTTCATGGCTTTACCAAATGACCGTCATCCATTTAAAAAAACCTCCTCCACTTGAGCATCAAAGTATGGGTAACCCCTTCTAACAGCATCAGTGCGTAACACCTCCAAAGCGGCAGCATTAAAGGCGATTCATCGGTGATTGCAGGATATCTGCAAAATGGATTTGTTAAAAAAAACAACTTTGAAACAAGGTATTGACATCCATCAAAGCATATCGGCTCGCATGATGTCATCTCACGACATGACATGTTTGACAAAATATCGGAGCAAATTTGAATGCAGATCATGGAGCATAGGGAAAGCACAGACAACGCACATGAACAGTTTGATAGAATTCCTCAAAGAAACGTTATCTCATGGCATGCGTTGATTGCAAAAATGTGGTCTCATGAAATGCGATCATTGTTGGATATCCACAAAATGGATTTGTTTACATGCAATAATCGCAAGAGAAAGAGGATTTTCGTCAGACGTTGAAGTTGCAACTACTACGACAAATATGTTTGCAACATGTGGAGAAAATGAATATCATTTGGCAAATCGGTTCTCCAACTATGAAGTGACATACTTGATATTGCAGAAAGAACTCACGAGAATGTGTTTTACCGAATGCCTTATGGAGAAGTCACCGCATGGATACCATGCTTGTAGGCATTCGCACAAAATCATTTTGGTAAAAAAATCTTTCAAGACTCTCCCACAAAGCAAATGGATTTGGATATAGATCTCATCTATAGACGCACAAGATCAATGCAAAGTTGGGGAAATTGACCTAGTGGATTGGTGCGCCAAGAAGACCAAGAAAATCAAGATAAGTGTTTGGTATAATATCTTAAATAGTTGAATAGTTGCAAATGCACAAAATTGATATGTTGATAGGTTTTAGAAACTCTTGAGCAACCTCAACTCAAATACTGGACACTTTGGTATTATATCATATAGGGGATTATCAGAGGAATGATAGGAAGAACTACAAAGAAAATGACCTTTGTTCAAGGCATAACTTCTGAAGATAAATAAGATTCATGATATCCTAAACACAATTCAACGTGATTTTTGACCTTCCACTTGATAAGAGAGGGGTCTTTATGATGACCGATATAACATCTATTTCGGAAGATAAAATACCCGATAGTGGTCTTCTTTATGTCATTTGAAGGAAAAGACCAATCTAAAGAGGGTGATACTTGGAAAGAGCTAGTGCAGTATGGGATAAATGTTGGGATAGCTTATGGAATTATCAACAAGTTTTCTTGAAGGTTGATGGAATCCACAACGTATGAATGCAAAGAATCAATCAGGTCATCATGCAAGCCTTCCCATTATGAAAAGATGTGTTATGAAAATTGGAGAGCATGTTCGTGAGGCCAATATATTAGTGGGCAAGTATTTCTTATAAGTCAATGGTCAAAACATTAATGTGTTAGTATACTACAATTGTTGGTACTTTGGGATAATTACAAGTGCGAATGAGGCAAATGAAGATGGAGGCCACCTCGACAAAATCAACAAACGAATTATTTTTTCAATGTAATGGGTTTGATATTATTTTTGTAAAAACTGACTTGTGTCACTCATTGTAACTAAAGGTTAGGAAGTTGACTTTTTATGCGCATAAGTGTGTAAGTTATTAACTCTTTGAAATTTACGCAGAAAAGAGTTAGTTATTAACCCAGGATTAAAGTTAGTTACGAAGGTGGTTATTCTGGGAAGCCTATAAATACAAGGCTATTTGTATTGTTGAGGAGACTTTTTTTGACAAGGGGGAAAACTCTGCAGGAATTCTAGAACTTGTAATGACATTTTGATTTGCACTATGTATAGAAAGGATTTTGGACTTGTATATTTCCAGAAGGATAATGAAGAATATGTCTTAGTTCATATGTTCTAAATGTATTCATGTGTTATCATTGCCGATTTCTCGTATGTCAAATTGGTAGTCTTTTTATGCATGTGTGATTTGTACAATTGATGTGATGATGCACAAGCAATCTTTGGTATCTCAGTTTGAACGTGTTGAAGTATCTTATCTCTGCGTATGTTGAGATTTGTCATTCTTTTTTATCGTCATCTCATGGCTAAGCATATTATGTTACAAACTCCCCTTTTAATTTGTCGCAAATATTGAGAAATCTCAGTTGATGGTCGTATGTCTGTTGTTGGGGTTTGTATCTTTATTTCTTGTTTAAGCTCTATATTTTCTCCTTTATGTACTTTGAGGTTAAAAGTACACGAAAATCTTAAACACCCCTATCATAAGAGGGAGTTGCCCCTCTCAAACGCAGAGGAAGATCGTGTTTCACAGAACGATCTCTCCAACTGTTGGAACGTTTGTCACTGCTCATCGGGCAAACAGGGTCAATTTCAGGTAAACTACCACAGTGACAAATCTGTTTACCAACAGGAACTGAAGGAAAAATACAAACTTATATTTCCAAAGAAGAGCACTTGAAAGTTTCTTTTTCATTAGAGGCATCCTTTGTCCTTGATGTCAAAAGGGGGAGAAAGGAATATGAGTTCAAGGAATGTGGTTTTGAGTAATTGCATGAGTAAGGGGGAGTTGGCACAGTCATGTTTTGAATATGTTTTGCCATCAATGACAAAGGGTGAGATTGTTAGACTTGTGTCAATAATGTTGTCATTGATGTCAAACCAGTCATTCGGTTCTATACCAGATAGTGTATGCAGGCCCGAATATCAGTCTGGAAGTCATGGATATTATGGATGTTATATGGATATAGTTATGCAAGGATTGTATGCGGTCAGTATGTATGTGCAGTTCAGGTGTTGTGGTTTTTTGTTAGAAGTTATTATGCAACATGGACAACTTTAGATGATAACCTTTTGAGGTCTCATTGACCCCAGTATCCGGATGTTAGGAGTTCTTGTTGATCCCGGTATTAGTTATGTACTCCATAGTTTGCATTTTTTATGGCTATCAGAAATATCTCTTCGAGTTTTGTGATTGTGATTTCCTTGGTACATGTGGGGTCTACATTTTGGAAATATTGAGCTTAATCTTGTGACAATAGGTCCATTCTCTTGGGTTTGGATGACCCTTGCCCTTTTTCCGGCAGTCACAATATATGCATTGGTAATCGAAAGTATGTAAAGGAATTGTGTAGAAGTATTACGGAGGCCGACATGAGCTTATTGATGAGGTGTTGGGCTTGGCCGACACAATATTCTATAATTTTACCCTCTAGTATGTATACATGTACGTGAGTGGTGAATGAAGATATCGATCAAGAAAGAGTGTGTGTGATGTGTGGAAGATAGTTGGCAGTGAAAGAAGCAGTGTATGTGAGATTTGCAGATAGCGAAGGTAATCAATGTCACAGTAGTACAATAGTTCTTTACCAGACCTATTGCAGAATGGTGGTGTAGAGATCTCTAAACGGATCTTCTGTGAAATCTGAGATTTGTAATTTGAGCTTAAACTTGGAACTGGTCTCATGCATTTAGAGATGCAAACCTTCTCAGTTCAACCTTTTCAATTGCAGTGAGCATTCCGATGATTAGCAATTTCTTTTTGTATTTGCAGTGAGCAGTTTGACAATGAATCGTTTTTGTAATCTGGCAATGAGCCACCCTGCAGTGAGCCACCTATTTGTAAACACAAGTATAACTAGTTATACTTTCCTTAGAGCTAACACTCTCTGTGGTTTTTCCCATTTGGGATTTCCATGTACAAATTATGGTGTTTATCTTGTGGTTATTTTTTTCTTGTTTATTATGCATTAACTGTTTTACTTTAATCAAGTATGTTTGATATTTTTTAGGACAACTTCAATTGGTAAAAAATTTATTGTTTTAAATAAGTCACCCCCCCTCTCAGTATTTTGGTGCTTTCAACATCATCAACAAAAAGTTGTAATTGAATCAAGACTAGTGTTATGTTCCTAAAATGATTTAGAAAAAAAATGATAAAAATAAAGATATTTATAACATCCTTCCAAGGTTACGTACCTCATTTGACATAGGTAAATTTCTTCCCAAGGTTTCTTCACCAAGCATCTCACATGAACTAAGTCCAAACTTAACAATTCCTCCCTTACTTCAAGAACTTTGCAATGGCCTCATCTCCAACCCTTTGGTCTTGTTAAATTTTAGTACCTTTGGTAAATAGACTAGTGGATTTCATAATCAATTATTTAGTAATTTTCAACAAAAAAGTGTGGATACTTACCATTTTATTATCTTACCCCTTGAAAAATTTAAATCACTATAAAAAGTGTAATATCCATTCAATTTCCCTCTCTTGATGATCCTATAGAGTGTTGCATTCTATTTCAATTTCCTGCAACTAATTAAATTTATCTTGTTCCCTTATCCTCATTATCCCTTGTCTATAGATAGGATAACCCCACCAAATCTTAGATTTTGTCTTCTTTTCCCACAACAACCTTTTACCTTACCATCTCAATGATGATATAGATTAGTCAACTCCTTTGTACTAACTACCAACTTTCTTGATATGACTTTTCTAGGAGTGGGGATTAAAGTCCTATGTGTGTATGTAATTATTCATGATTGATGTGATCATTAAGGTTGTCCTACATTATTTCTAGCAAAAAAATATTATATCATATCCTAAGGATATTGTTAAAAAAACCCCAAATAGGCTAGCCTACAAACAATCATATTAACTCTGCAACAGTAGTCTTGCAGTAACTCTGCGAAGTCCTCCCCACCTGATTTTTCTTTGAATGCTCCTAATGGCAGTGTTGCCTGGACGGTTGTTTGTCACAAGCGGAAGGGGAAGTCCGCCACCCTTTCCCAAACCCCTCTTTGCCAAGTTTTGGGTGTTTCTCCCCACTCTTGAGTTGGGTTTTGAGTTGCTATAGGTTTGGCATGTTTGTTTAGCCTGTCTGACCTTGTTTGTTTGGCCTATCTGACCTTGTTTGTTTGGGGTTTCTACCGTTGCTTAGTTTTTTTGTCGCCTATGCGTTGTTGTATGCTTATTGATAGCCTTTTGGCTATGTGAAGGGTCAATGCCCTTGTTAATCCTGTTTTTTTAATCAAAAACAATCCTATTAGCTTCCCTATATATGTAAGCCAAACTCACACTCTTAATATTGTATAACATGTGAAGGGAATCTCTAACATTCAAAGATATATTCCAACTAGGTTGGAAGATACCTTTTGATCATTGGTTGATGTCCTATAATTCCTATTCAATGATAATAGAGTTGCTTTCCCAATCTAAGTAAACCTTAAAATATTATATATAACTGCATCAACATAAATTGGCCTAAGATCCCAAGTTAATATCATAGGTAGCAAGTAAAATCATAGGTAGGAATCTAAAGGAGACTCAAACCATAAATAGCTAAGTTTTGAAGGATGACCTTAATTAACTAGAGCCTTCTAGATTGACTTAGAAAAGTTATTTTCCACCCTGCTAGCTTTAATTGGAATCTATCTATTAATTCCTTCCAAAAACTCTCACAAATATTCCACACAAAGAGTGGGAGACCAAGATAAGATAAGGGGAGATCTCCAATATAATATTTTAATATGGAAGCAAATTTAATTATGTCCTACAATAGTGTTTAGCAAGAAGAGAATGCTCTTGAAAAGGCTTTTTTTTTAACCTAAGGCATTCTCATAATTGGTCAAAAAAATTTCAAGTATGCAACCTCAAGAGTCAAACTGTCACTAGCAATAATTATAACATCAAAAAATTGTTGATGGGAGAAGGCAGGAAAAGACAAGGAAAATTTTAACATCAATATTGCTTCTTTCTTGAGTTTTGCCTCTTTCAATTAGGGCTTCATTGAAAGAAGATCCTCGAGGTGTCCTCTACCTTGAATCTTTAGAGATTACTTCAGCCACGACATCTTCAAAGACCAACTTCCCACTTAGTGCTAAATTACTAAGAGTTGTAACCAATTGATCCCAAGTTTCAAGGAACTAGCACAACAATATTGTTGTCTTGTCCTCTTCTTCGTTTTCACTCCCATTGAATCCTACTTGTTTTACAATGTGCTAAAAGATTCATATTATCACACATCCTCAAATTATACATTTTCCTATGCATCAAAATTTTATTTGTCAATAATTGTCTTATAAAAATTTCCAAGCTTGGACTACAAATCACATGCACTTTTCTCCTTTGCAACATTGGACAAAATTGAGTCTGCTAGAAATAATTGGATTAATGCTCTAGACATGCTATCCTTTTCATCCCAATCTACATGGGTCATGGTTGTAGGTTTCACTATCCTTTTAAGAGCTGGGGCACATCCATCCTTCACCAATAAAGATCAAATCTTTAGCTTCCATTGACCAAAAATTTTGCACCTCAAATCTGGTAAGAGTACTTCATGTCATTCTTCACTTCTCAAAAATATAGCCTCTACACAAAAACCTCATTGTGATACCAATTGTTATAATACATTACAGTGTTGAATATATAGAGAAAACAATAAACAATAAACACGGATTTATATGGAAAACCTAATAAAATTATACCTCCCAAATGTAAATATAGAAAAAATGAATAGAATGTACCTGAAGCCCAATCTAGAGAAAGTATATGGATAGCTTGAACAAGCTCCTCAATACTTTCCCAAAAATGCAAGAATCACAAAAATTAAAGATTGTAGCAAAAAGTTAGTGAGCTCAAGAACCAAAATAAGATTTGACTTCAAATGAAAATTAATGACATCTGTAGCAAAAATAGTTTACATCACAATGAAGATCTTGAAACTAGCTTTTTGTTGATATCTTGTTTGCAAAAAAATGGACTTTCTAGCAAAAAGTAATGGTATTTTGAAAAAAGGGTTTATTTGGCCATATGAGGGGGCAAAAGTGGGTTGTTGGGCACTTGGGACTTAGCACTCGATCACTCATAGAACCATGGTGAAATGCATTTTTTTTTTAAATTAGCACCACCAAAGCAAGGGTGGCACTAGGTAAAGAATCGACGATGAGAGCTCCCATACATCTCCCACAAGCTTAACACCTCCTACTCTACATAGAACCTTGGGCTTTCAGTGGATGTGATCAGGGGTTTTGAAATTTTAAATCGATTGAAATATATAACAAATTTATAATATCTAAAATTCAAAAAATAAATATATTGACCACCGTGTGAGGCTTACATAAAGGGTGTGAGAGAATTTTGCTAGCGCATGGAATATGCTTTCTTTATAGAGAATACTTTGTCAACAATTCAATTGTGTAATCTGCCGATGCAAGCATTAGCATGCCTTGTATGGATCACCGTGTTAGTCACCAATGGACTCAAGCCTCTAGGATCACCTAAAAAATCAAAAGATGCAGCACAATATTGCTTGATTATGAGTACAATGGAATACGTTGATGTTGGCAATTTACACCACAAAATGTACATGAGGCCTTTCTTAAATATGCAAGATTGATATGTAGGATTAGACGAGATCTTGACAAGTGCCTTAATCCTATGACACTAGAAAACTCAAGATAGTTTAGAGGACAACTAAGACCTAAAAAGATTCATAGGTCCCTAAGAAAATTTAAATATGAATAAGACCTACTAGGGAACTCATTAAATAAAATACATTATTGATGCAAGAGCATCCGGTGGTGTAAGGGCAATCCTGCATCACCCAAAAATATTTTAATTTTCTGTTGTAGTTTCTAGATTTTACCTTTCTTATTTTTGTAATTTATTCATAGTCAAAATTTAAGCCCTTAGAGGCTCCGGATGAGCCCAGAAATTGGTGGAAATCTAAAATAGTTCGCCTTTAGGCCCTACTTTCACACCATCTTTTCAAAAGTTTTCCGAAAAGATATTATCATTGAAAATCCGACAGTTAGATCGAAAGTTACAACTGACAGAATTTGGACATTTATTTTTCAAAAAGTTTCCAGTTAACGAATTTGGCTTCAGTGAAATTATATAGTTTCTTGTTCTGGCGCTAGTTAGTCCATCAAGTTTCTATTTCAAATGTAATCTTAGCTCCTAAGGGGAAAAAAAAAAGTCTATTTAAGACTTCTTTGAGGAAAATAGTGGAGTTTTTGAGAGCTTAGAGTTGGGAGATTGTATTGTGGGAAGGGTATTTTCCAGAATCTATAAGCTGCATGTGTAGCAGCCTGTGAGGTTTTAATCCTCTGAAATTGTAATACATGTAGTGCATGTTGGTTGCAAATAATAATAAAATTTCTCTTTTGTTTCTCAATTGTTGTGTTTTTCTATTTCTCAAGTTGTTCCCTCATCACTTGTTCACACCAAAAATACACAAATTGAAGATGAGAAAGTGGCTCTAAACCTTGCATAATGTGATAGCTCGAGATTAAACCTAAAAATCTAAGATACTTCAAAAACCTACCCAAACCTTCTGCCAGAATGATAAAGAGATAAAGAGAGGGGGTCACCTTGATGTATGATAGATAAGGTGGCATTAACCTTGCAATCCTAAATCAATTTTCATGTGTCTCCAATATCCTTGGAATATGGTACTTAGATGCCTAGGATCACGAGTGACAAAATATTTAATATTTATATACCTATGACAAATTGTAATTGCATTCATAGAGGTGGATCTGATCATTGATGACGGTTACAAAGCATATCAAGGGAATATTCCTTTTGAACATCACTTTGGGAGTGGGTGCAGTTGGGCTTGCATGTTTGTGCATGTTGACATGTCTTCCTGAGTGGGCCTTTCCAAATTTTCATGTTGTACATGTTGGGTGTTGAAGCCTTTGAAGAGAAATACAGTACTCGGTATTGACCAAATTTGATTCACTATGGGTCAGGCACTCATTTAAAGTCTATGTGATCATTTAATTGTTTTTACTAAGTTTACAAGTTGCATATGAGGAGGTGACTTTGGATTTTTTAGGCATTCTTTACAGGAATACAGCCATCCATACACACCTCTCTGCATTGGAATGAAATGTTCTACAAAACATATTGCTCGGTTATAAATTGTTACTATAGATCTCAAGCCCCACAGAGATATTTACAAGAAGATAAAATGTCATTTATGTATTGGAACAAATCGGATTACAGTTATTGACAATATATTTGTGTACATCTAAAGCTTTTTCTTTTTCCTTTTTCTTTTGTAACACTTCATGATTGTTTCTCATGGACAACATTGTTCAGTATGTGTGACCTTTCTTTTCTTTCTTCTGCACGTTAATGATAGTTTCATGTCACGTAATAGCACACCAAACTCTGAAATTTTAGTGGATATCCCCACCCTTCCTCCCCACACAATTGCACATGGGATCAGGGTCACCAAACTCAGAAATTTTAGTGGATATCCCAACACCCCGCACAATTGCTCATGGGATCAGGGTCATCCATAGCATACAAGGAATACATAACATGGAACATATTCCATCTGTTTTGCCAAGCAACAAACTCTGACCTTGATAGCTTCTGTAACAAATAAGCAAATTAGTTGCAGTTTTTTTAATTTCCTGTCTCTTCAACTCAATAACACAGCTATGCACCTCATGTTACTGAAATTTCAAAAGCATAAAATATCAACCACTTCTAGATAAAACTACACTAAATAAGAAACAGAACATCGTCAGAAAAGGCTTGACATGCAGCAACTCATCGACACCTTTCCATAAGCGTTAAAAAAAGGAGGTAAAGCTCTGCTAATATACATCAATTAGGAAATTATTTATTAGCACATTCTGTCATAACTTCATATACAAAAAATTACAAACAAAAACTTATCCATGGTTAGGACCAAAACTGGATCTCCCGCCTCGCCCTCCATGGTTATGTACATCTCGTGCATCTTCCCCCTGAGTATGCATATTCATGTACTTATCCCGTTTATGTGGGGTTGACACCGGTGGCCCATAATTAGAATCTTGGTAGTGTACAGGCTGATCCAGACCCATTCCCATGCCAGGTAAGGGTGGAGGTAATGGTATAGTTGGTGGGCCTGGTACATAATCAATTGCAAAATTGGAGAATTGACCCTGCGTATTTGGTGCCATGCCGCCCTCTTGTATTGCATGAACTGCTGTAGTATCTTCATGAGGCACGCTTGTTGGTCCAATGTGCCAAGGTTGGAAGTGATTTTCTTGAAATCCTTGAATAGGTGGAGCATGTATAGGCATCCCTTGATTGCCAGTCTGGAAACTTTGCATTCCAGTCTGGATAGGCATGCCTTCCAGGAAAGTAATTGATTGTGTTTGATCGTAGTGGGGATTGTAGTGTTGCTGGAACCCCTCCGGATGAAGATGGTAGGGATATTGCAATGGCTGCTGTATTGGGAAGGATGGAGGCAACACTCGTGGACTTTCAGGTTTTGGTGTTTGTTCTTTTTGAGCTTGTCGTCCATGTACATTCTGATGTTCTGCATCCATTTGGTGGAAATCCTTGTGACGTGACCCTCCTTCTTGTTGATATTGTTTATCTGCATGGTCTTGGCGTTTGTCATGATGTTTGCGATGTTTTTCTCCATGTGTATGTTTTTGACGCTTTTCTTGATGTGATTGATGGTGTGATCTTTCAAACTCCCGTTGCTTCTCTTGATATAGTTGTTGTGAATTATCACCCGAGTTACCTTGATAATCTTGCTGCCCCTGGGGTTGCAGATTATAATTAAATTGTTTCTGTTGTGTTTGTAGCCTCGACATTTGTTCTTGTTCTTGCTGCTGTGTGCCAGATGATGCTTTAGACTGATCACGCTGAGATGATAAAGCATTAGCTTCTGATATGTAATGCAGCTTCTGTAGAACATGTAAAAATCAGAGGGATGGAGAGGGGCACGATACCTGTGCTTGTGAAGAGAGTTTCTTTGGCTGAGGATCTGATGACACTGGCCTTACTTTCATAACATCCTTCTCATTTAAATCATCTTTTTCCGCAATACACTGAAGTAAATCTGAATGTATTTCAATTAAGTGCAACTCAAAGTCCATCCTCTTTAAAAATGATTTTAGACAGTGTGGAGCTGCACAAATAAATATTCCCTCTAACATTTTTATCGATTGTATCTTTTGAATCCTTTCATCACACCTGAAGCAAAGGAAAATAGGATCATATATTCATAAAAACAATGTCAAATGATTCATTCTTTTATGAGAAATTATGAATCTCAATGAAATATTGATAGTGGGTACGGTTTCCAAATTTGCTTCATATTGAAGAGAACAATTTCATAGAGGCATCAAAGTGTAGAGGATGTGTTTCCATTTCTTGATAATCATAGTACTTCATGATGATGGGCAGATTTTTTTGCCTTATTTTAATACAGCTACAAATTGAATAGATTTGCTTTCCGTTGTTATATATTTTAATATTTTGATAACCATAGCAATTCAAAGATAAGCAGATTATTTTGCCCTATTTTTATAAAGCGACAAATCAACAGAGTTGCTTTCCATTTCTTGGTCTGATCTCGGGCTGATACTGCAGAATATTCTTCAGGAATGATGACTGATTCTATTATTCTCTGATATTTGACAAGTATTATTGAATAATATGTTCAAGAATTTTGAAACTTCAGTTTGTAGATTAAAAGGTTATTCTACTTCACCTAGTTTCTTTGCACTCTAATGATTTTTTTCCTGACTAAAATACACATATTTGGAAACAACTGCATTCCTATCCTCTTTGTATCTTTCTGTTTCTCGATTCAGCAACTGAATATCATAAATTCTTTAGAGAAACAGAAAAGTAAAAACATAAGCTTACAAATAACAGCTGGAATCGCTCCTTGCACAAGTCAAGCAAAAGGCATGCTCACAAGGACTCTGTCAAAGGAAGAACCATATAGAAACCATGAGAAGTGTTATATAAGAAAACGATAATAGTAGAACACTTAACAATACTTGCATAAAATTTTAATCACATTATATTTTAAATGCAGACAAATAAGAGCCTTGTCCCTTCAACCCAATAGTTATCACTCTAATGCAACCAAATATAGCCAAGAAACTTCTATCACTGAAAATTCAACCAGTGCCAACAAAAACAATAGAACAGAAAGCAATGTCAAAAATCTACTCAATATGACACCTACCAAAATTATATTTTCATGTTAATATTACCGGTCATATATGAACCATAAGCATGCTTCAACATGGAATGATCCCAAAATTGGTTAGCAAATAAGATGATAGATACCTGAGGAAATGGAATTAACAGAAAGGGTGATTGAGATCAGAAATAGGTCAGGACAAATGATAGCCATTCAAAAGACTCTTACTATGACTTCCATACTACTACAAGTTCAAAAAACATATGCTTTTTTGGAGATCAGTGGTAGGCCTTGTTCTTATTATCCATGATTGATTGATGCCAAAAAGTAAAGGTGCATAATTCACAGCCAAAAAGGACATAGAAAAAGTTCAATATTTTTTTTGAAAGAAAAACAATCTACAAGGTATTTCTCTGGCAGTTAAAAAACAGATCATTAAATCATTTAGCAGCAATGGGCTCTGAAAGATTCTTGTAAGGAATGATGTACAGTTTGTCTGTTCCTAAGCATGCTAGATTCTGGAAAGGCTTACACCCTCATGACTTCTACTTTGGAAAGTTTTCTATATCAACCTTTGGCTCTAACGTGTTCAAGAGTATCTGCAAGGCATGGGAAATGGTCAGGAACTTGATCAAAGGAAGTGAGGCCTAAATAAAGAAGATAAGATGTTTAGTTTCAGATCGGTTTGGTGGAATTTACAATGTTAAAACAATCTTCCTGCAATTTTAGAAGGTTGCTCAGCTAAAAGTTTGGATGGCAAAGGTATAAGAAACTTTACGAACATTTTTGAGAACAATCAGATCAAGACCTGGGCCCCTCTCGGTGCTGAGTGTGCTGTCCCTCATACTCAAAGAACTTAGTATTGAGAAAAACCTGTAAGGACATTCTTCTTCCTGCCCAGCTTAGATCTGAAACTGAAACTCTTAACAATTTATTTTGGAATGATGGAACAGTTCTACAAAAAATGAACTCCAAGAGGATCTACAACTCTGTCTGACTCCTGAGAGGTTATCAGGCAACTTAATGGCTGCTGGCTGTTGAACCTTAAAAATGAGCATTGGTCAAAAATCTTTAAGCACTCTTGGTACTATGTCATTGAACCAAAGAAAGCCTGTTTCAAATGGTTGTTATTGAAAAAAACTCCAATTAGCCAAAACCATAACCCACGTGTTCACCTTTGTTCCATGTATGGAATTCCTGAGTCTGTTAACCATATCTTTTTTATTGTTTCTTTGCTAAAAAGATTTTGCTTCTATTTTTTTCTGATTTAAGATGGTGGGAAATTAAAGAAAATCTTTCATGGCATGAGATTCTTTTTGAGTATGTTAAAGGGTTGAGCAAAGACTTAAATCTTTTTTGATTGATTCTTACCACTGATATTCTTTGGTTTTTATGGATAGCAAAAAATGAGGACTGCTTTCAAAGTAGGAAGAGACAGCTTACTGAGTCTTTTAAAAGGCTCATTTTTCATTCTATTGCTCTGCAGGTTACATTAACTCTAGAGGTGACCAAGGAGAAATTCTAGCAGTTCTTCGATACAAGGATAAATCAATGTTACGAAATCCAAATTGAAGACTGTTAAATGTTGGCCCTATACAAGGGAGTGACAAGAAATTTGTGAAGAAATACTGTCATGACCCTTCCATCACACACCCAAACTCGCACCATCCTTAAGGAAATAGAAAGCATCAAGATTGGTAAACTGCCACGAATATTGGAAACAAACCCAGACGGACAGCAGACAATGACTAAATTCAGTCAGCACACCCCTGATGCAACAAGCAAGGCCTGCACTTTGTGAATGAATAATATTAAGGCTGGAATTCGATAAAAAACAACCTCATGCAATCCCTATCTAATATGCGATTAAGATTAGTTAAGGAACGCTTACATTAAGAGTAAAGAGGCATCTCTCCTAAAGAACTGCAACCGATGGAAAGACACAACCTTTCATTGAATCTCAAAGGGTATAAAGGACAGACAAAAGTATGAAGGCGTGAGAAAGTAGAGAAGATACAATCTGCATCTATTAAAAGATCGGGCAACTGCAAGCTCTGATATATCAATCAGATCTGCATGACATTAGACTAGAGCAGCATTATTCTTTGTGGGCTAATCCTAGGGCAAATTCAGAAGGGAACATTACAATTGGTAGCACTGTTCCTGCCAGCCTAAGGGACAGAGGATAGTTGATGCAACCTAGCCAAAGGGCTAAAAGGGCCTTGGAGAGAGAAAGGAAGAAACTTGCATCCACCAACAGCACAATGAACAAATAAATAGTCAATGAAATGAGGACCTTCATGGAGCAAAATGAAAGAATGACCCAGCTTCTCCTCCAAGTCATCCAAAACATGAACAGCAATAATTCTAGATCCAACCAAACCAATGGAAGGGAGACCCACTCCAACCAATCTGAAAATAACAACCCAATGAGTTTATCAACCTCTAGACCAACAAGGCCTCCCTTCCTAGTTCCTACCTAGGGAAGAACACATGGTAGAGGAATAGCAAATAATCCAACCATCGATAATGTGGAAGAACTGGCAGAAGTGTACTCAAGATTAGATCTCTAAGTTAGAAGGGATAGACCATTATTGATGGCATCATGGCCTTATTACCCAAGGCCACCAACACATACCCACTTACAATGAATTCACGCAAAGGCTCATCACAAGATTTCATCAAACACACCCAAATGGTACTTTAACTAACACAGCTAAAAGAACATGGAACCGTAGAGGAGTAAGCCATCGAATTCCAAAAACTATCAGTCATGGTGCCAGAGCTGTCTCAAAGAAGACTCACATACCTATTTATCGAAGGATTAAAAGAGAAACTATCTGAAGTTTGGTAAGTGCCCTTGATCCTACATCACTTGAGGATGCAATCCAAAAAGGCACTAAAATTAGGCAGCACACCTACAAAGGACAAATAACATACAAGAATCAACCTTTTAACATTCATACAAAACCTTATCCCCCTCTACCTTACAATGAAAGAAAGAAGCTCATAAACATAGACTATGTTTCCAATGTAAGGGAAAATGGGAACATGGGCACAATTGTAATTGAGAAAGACAACAAGAAGACCTGTTGTGACCTAGTCACACATCGCCCCATTCCAAATGGGGACCCCCTACATTTTTGGTCCTCTTGGTCTTTAGGTTGTGGTTCTTTGGGTCTTTTTCGCAGCAAATCCTTTGGTCTCCCCCAATTTGCAAGTATTTGACAAATTCTGATCAAGTCTATAAGTGTTTTGAGTAAATTTGACTAAGTCTGGAGCTTGCTCTATTTATTTTACAGTTTTTGCCCTTCGGACTTAGATTTGAGATCATTTTCTTAGAGTTTTGGAAAATCAAAACGTAGCGATGAAGTCAGAATCCTTCAAGGAAGCTACCAATGAAATTTGAGCGAATTCTAAGTACCTAAAATTTTTAGTAAGTTTCACTGCATCCCATATTGGCCTAATTTTGCGTTTAAGTGTCACCCTGTCTCAGTTTGCCCTAATATGATGTTTGGAAGAACTTACTATTTTTAGTAAGTCTATTTTTGGCAGGTCTATCTTACACAGCTGACAAGGCACTAATGGCAAAGCATTCTTGAAAATCCAAGTTCCAAATCCGAAAAATTGAAAAAGCAAGCAGTTGATAAAAAACAATGGCTAAGTTTGGAATTCTTTCTTGAAATGGAAAAAGCATGAAAAATTACTCGAGGCATGGAAACTTTTCCCTCTCATAAGAAATCTTCCTCAATCCAAAAATGGCATCCAAGTCTAGATGACGAACTCAAAGAATTAGGCAAGGAGGAATTTTCTCCTTCATCAAGAAATTCCTTCATCCATGTAGAAATGAGGTATGAGCACCAAAAGCATGTTGAGGAGGAATTTCTTTAATTCCTCAAATTCCTTCCTTCACCACAAAGGGTGCTCTAGAAGTGACCTAGGCACTAAAATGGATATATGGAGGAATTTTCCTCCATGTCAAAAGTTCCTTCTACCTAGTCAAATTGCGCTCTAGGAGGTGGATGGGCACCAAAATGCTATCAAGGACGAAGTTCCTCCTAGGTCAAAGTTTCCTGCCGCAACTAGACGTTCAGGATCAGCCAGCAACCACTCTAAATTGGCTGAAGGAAAGAATGCGGAAGGAGCTAGAAGAAGAAATAGATCCTACGCAAGACTTGGGAGAACTTCTGAGCAGGATAGATAAGCCAAAGAAGAAGAAAACAGCTAAGAAGTTTTCAAAGATCACAAGGGATGAGTCAGGATCTAGGATTTTGCACCTAGTTGTGCCCAGAGTTGACAAAGACAAAAATTAGATTTCACCTGATGAATACGAAATCACAAAACTCAACTTAGGGCATGCTTCCAAGGCACAAGTGGTGGAAGACTTTGATGAATCTTCCTTTGTGCTAAAGGAACAGATGAAAAGAATGAAAGAAAAGAATAAGAGGTTAAAGAAAGAGAACAAAGCTTTGTGTGAGTACCTGCAGTACTTGAAGGATCCACTCAGAGAAGAAGATTCATCCTTTGTTCCTCCCTCTTCTCTTCCCAAGGAATCTATTGATTGCATTGAAGAAATAAGAAGAGCTCAGTGTTCTAAGGAATAGGTGGAGGATATCTTCACATCAGTTGGTAAATTTATTGAAGACTTGGCTCACTTCCACTGGAGAATTCTTGCTATCCTGAATAGGCTTGAGACTGTGATAGTTCATGGGAAGATGTGCATATCTATAAGGATTTAAGAATTCCGTGCTTGAAAGCATTAATGGGAATTTCCAAGCAAAATTTGATCGATGGGAAGGTCGTCTAGGAAAATGAAGTATATGACTTCCCTCAATGGTTTTATGAAGTTTGCACTGGGAAGGAATTGTTTGAAAGGTTCAGCAAAGAGTCAGCATCATTGAAAGAGTCAGTCGGGAAAGTTCAAGAAGAAAGCGATAATGCAGTTGAAGCAATGTTTGCAAGAAGGATGACTGATGAAGAGCTGACAGTTGACCATCTGAAGGATAGGTTGCATGAATTATTCTTTGTAGAATCCTTCTCCAAGGAACATCTAGAAAATGTTTCCCTGTTCTCCAACACGATGTGAAGGACTCAAGAAGTGGCATCAAGATGGGAGAAGTTTTTCTCCAAGTGTGAAGAGGACATTTCATTGCTAGAATTCAAGCTGGAGACTATGCCAAGTGTCTCCGTAGGAGAGTTGGATGTCGCCATAGCTAAGTTTGTTGCATTCGCCATAAATGAACAAGATAATGGTCGTCCAATTTTGGACGAGAATCTATTAATTACAGGAGGGCATGATGGCACATTTCTTGCTAGTGGACATTTTGGCTGAGTGGTAGCTTATTCAATGCATGGTGGATGTCGTATTTAAGGAGATAGTGGCTCATCAATGCATGTTGGGCGATTTTGAATGTAGTGATGCATTTAATGCATTATGGACGCCATTTTTGGGAGCAAAGGGTAATTAATAGATAGTGGCGTGATTCCTCATTAATGATTATTCCCACTACTTGGCACCATATTTGGGAATCTCTTGCTCAAACCCTAATTAGGGTTTTGCATGTTTAATCTCATCCATTGATTGGTTTGTAATTTGAGCCATTCATTTTCCTTCGAGAGGCCTATAAAAGGGGTTCACCCCTTCATTTGTAACAAAGGGAGAATTGTATGAGATTGTTGCGATAAGTTTCTGAAGTAATAATAGTGAAACATTGGCTTTTCGTGTTCACTTGTGTTGTTTCAAAACTTGCATGGTTTCATCTTCCTCACTTAGTTTAGATTTGTTTCAAGCATTCAAATGAACAAAGTTGGTTCCAATGTTTTATGGTGAGATCACTTGCTCATGCCTTTTGTTGATAGATGATTTCTATCCACAACGCTCTTAGATGATTTGGACTGAGCTCTCATATGTGTGTTCTTAATTTAAATTGCTGGATGAGCATTGTTCCTTGATGGTGTTCATTGATGGTTTAAAATCTTACAAACACCTCTGAAGATTGCACCCTCTTTATGTAGTTGTCTACTAGTGGCGAAGTAAAGTGTGGTTGATCTCGCCTGGATCATAATTATTTGTTGTGTTCATAGATTAGAATAGCTTTCCTAAACCCTTTCCCATTTTATTTTCCACATTATCGAAAAGACCCAAAAAAGAGAGCCATTCATTGACAAATCATTATAGCTAAATCTCCTTGAAATTCTGAAATTTGTTTAAATCTTCTTCAAGTGTGCGCAAGTCCCCTTGGATTACCAGCAACATCAACCAAACGAGTCTATATCCACCACAAAGCCACTAGCACGCAGTTGGAACCTTGGAGACAATGTATGATCTTCCTGCAATCTTGGCAGACATATGATTTTGATCAAGAGAGGATAAAGTGGCCGTTGGAAACTTTATTCTGTCTTGGTGTGGTCACAAAACACTTGTCAACAAGACCCAAAAGAGAAAGGTATGTGTTTCAAATGCAAGGAAGAATGGAGGCCAAGACACATATGTGGAAGCCAAATAGGGAATGTCCAACAAAGAAACAAAAGGAAATCCAAGCTAGAAAACAAGGTAGGATGAAAGAGATCTTAAGAGCATCAAATCGAAAGGGACAATAAACAAATGGAGCTTTATGGAGGAACAAATCTAGGGTTAGGCCCCCTCCCCAGATGAAAGAGATCTTAAGAGCATCAAATCGAAAGGGCCAATAAACAAATGGAGCTTTATGGAGGAAGAAATCTAGGGTTAGGCCCCCTCCCCGAGCTCATGGGAGCAGAAAGGCAGGGTTAGGCCCTCTTTCTAGCTCTAAGTGGTTTATGAGCAGCAAGGCGGGTTAGGCCCCCTTCCCAGCTCATGGGAGCAGAAAGGCAGGGTTAGGCCCTCTTTCTAGCTCTAAGTGATTTATGATCAGCATCATGGAGATAGGCCCCCTCCCCACCTCATAGGAGCAAAAAGGTGGGGTTAGGCTCTCTATTTGGCTCTAGGTGCCTTACAAGTAGCACGGTGGGGATAGGCACCCTTCCCAACTCATGGGAGCAGAAAGGTGGGGTTTAATTCTCTTTCTAGCTCTAAGTGGCTTATGAACAGCAAGGCAGAAATATGCCCCCTTCCCGGCTCATAGCAGAAGAAAGGTGGGGTTGGGCCCTCTTCTTGGCTCTAAGTGGCTTATAAGCAGCAAGGTGGGGTTAGGCCCCCTTCCTAGGTCCTAACAAACCCTTTGATGCATTTGCCTTTTGCAGATTCAAATGCTTCTTTCTTTCTTTCTTCTTTGATCCTACCTATCTGCAGGGTAAAAATAAATCAATGGATGCATTCTAGTCAATAAGAAGGGATCTAACAATACATGTATTTGCATGTCTGCTCCGTGTCTGCATATATCCATGTGAATGCTTCGTGTTTTTATGTATATGCTCCTTGTTTGGTTCATACCTGATGGGTTTCCAAAAATTAAAGATAAAAATATTCCTATCATCATGAGATTTCTATTTTTGGTTGATCTAGAATATGAGAATAACTAAGAGTGAACCAATGTTATAAATTTATTTAGAAAACAACAATTTAAGGTCGTAGATGTGTGTCATTCTTCTAATCCTTGTATTTGCAGAGATAGGGTTAAAATCTGTCATTGCTTGAGGACAAGCAATCTCGGGAAGGGTGGACTGTCGTGACCCTGCCATGACACACCCGAACCGCACCATCCTTAAGGAAATAAGCGAGCATCAGGATCGGTAAACTGCCAAGATTTTTGGAAACAAACCCAGCCGGGCAGCAGACAATGACTGTATCCAGTCAGCAAACCAACTCAGCACATTCCGGATGCAACAAGCAAGGCACCCAATTTGTGAATGAATAATATTAAGGATTGAATTCAATAAAAAACAAACAACCTCATGTGATCCCTATCTAATATGAAATTAAGATTAGTTAAGGAATTGGTTGCATTAAGAGTAAAGAGGCATCTCTCCTAAAGAGTTGCAACCAATGGAAAGATCCCACCTTTAATTGTATCTCAAATGGTATAAAGGACAGACAAACGTATGAAGGCAGGCACGAAAAAAATAGAGAAGATACAATCTGCATCTATTAAAAGATCAAGCAACCTGCAAGCTCTGATACATCAATCATATCTGCATAACATTAGACTACAGCAAGATTATTCTTTGTGGGCTAATCCTAGGGTAAATTCAGAAGGGGACATTACAAACACAGAGTTTCAGGAGAGATATGACAAAAATCACACATATGAGATGTTGCTGGAGGTTGTGGATCTTAAAGACAAGCAAAGTGATATGAAAATTAACTGTGGAATAATTATATTTATTAAAGGGGTAATTAAAGGTGACCTTTCTGAAAGGGTGTGATGGTTTGGAAACCAAACCTTAAAAGGTTATATAAGTCATATATGTGAGACTTGGAAGGGGGCATGGAGATCACTCATGGAAGAAAAAGAAGGTGGTGGCTTGGTGGACTATGAGGCATTTGGAGAAGGGGCACACAATGTATGTCCAACTTGGGGTATAGTGTACAACTAGGAGTGTCCTAGCCAAGGCTATGTTATTTATGTCGTGAAGGTAGGTTAGATTCTTTGTAAGAACCGGTGAGTTCTATGTAGGAACCAGCTACCTCCGAGGGTGCTCTAGCCATAAAGGACCTGTTGTGACCATCTCACACATCGCCCCATCAAAATGGGGACCCCTCTCTTTTTTGGGTCTTGCTTTCTCTTTGCTTGGCTTTTCTCTGCTTGTTAAGTGTTTTGAGTGAGTTAGTGATGGCCTAGGTTAGGTAAATTGGGGTTTCTTTTGAGGAGCTTGCCTCATAATTGTCTCTAGGGTTCCTTTTAGGGCCAAGTCTGGCCTAAGAATGGGGAAGTCATAGTTCTATGCCTAGAATCCTGATGTGAATTTTAGCAAGACCTTGCCTTGAAGAGTCGAAGAATGTATATTTTGTATAGGAAGTCTTGAAAGTTTGAGTCCAGATGAGCCAAGGATATGGATCAAGTTGTAAAGTTGCTAGGCCAGAGTGTTGTCAAGGGTCTCCTGTGAAGTTTGAGTTGATAAGATGAAGTAAAGATCAAGTGCAATCCTGAAGGAGAGAGTGAAGAGAGTTAAAAGACTTTTTCCCTTAGTTTGATGAAGTTCTTTGTTTGTTGGCTTCAAATTGACAAAGGATGGACATATTTATCCTTTGGAGGCACATGTGGCTAAGTCTAAACTTGAAGGTTTGACGAAATGAAGAGGAATTCGGGTGAACAGATCGAATTCGCTCCTGACCCTTCCAAGGGTACAGGAGCGAAATCCTTAGGAGCCTCTCTATTACCCTTAAAGCAAGTCAAACTTTTGTTTTGAATCCTCATCTAAGGTGAAGTTGACTTAAGTAATAACTTGGAAATGAATTCAAATGAGCTTTTGATCATGGACAATGAGGAATTTGAGTGAAAACCTCAAATTTGCTCCTGACCCTTCCAAAGGGACAAGAGTGAATTCTTTAGAATCACCTATTTGCTCCTAGCTTGGACTGAAATCTTTGTTACTATGGAATGATCGAGGGAGGATTGATGTGTACATGCCTTGAGAATGAATTGGAAACAAGATTGAATGATAGAGGTTAAGCATTTGAGCTAAAATGCTAAATTCGCTCCTGACCCTTCCAAAGGAACAAGAGCGAATTTCCTTAGATCTCCTCTCTTGGACCTAACTTGGATCAAAAATCTTGCTCCTATGCCTTGATTGAATGAAGATTGACCTATTTATGCCTTGTAAGCGAATTTCCTTAGATTTCCCTCCTTGCACCTAGTTTGGACCATAAATCTTGCCCCTATCACGTAAATGAAAGAATGCTAATGCTTTGAAAGTGAATTGAAGAAGTTAAATGCACTTGGAACATGAAGAAATTGAGAATTTGAGGCTTAAAGGTCAAATTCGCTCCTGACCCTTCCAAAGGGTCCACAGCGAATTTTCGCAAAGGGTCATGTACCTTCCAAAGGTACCAAAGCGAAATCCTTGAGGAGACCTAATTCTTCACCAAAGTCATTGAATGGTTGTCATTTTGAGCAATAGTGAGAGCAAATTGGCTTGAGTATGGAAGGAAAAGGATCAAAGTTCAAGTCTAAGACAAAGTTATGAGAAAAGAAGTGTGAATTGAGCCTAAAGGAGCAAGTTTGCTCCTAACCGTTCCAAGGGTCCAAAGCAAACTTCTTCAAGAGACCTTGTACCTTGCTCAAACCTTTGAACCAACCCATTCCTAAGTATTTTTAAAGGCAAATGACTTGATTTTGATGAGAAAAATGTTGAGAGATGAAGTTTTATGAAGGAAGAATTGAGCAAAATGCCAAATTCCTGGGGGTCAAAATGATGATATCCCTACCATCATGTACCTTCCAAAGGTACCCAAGTGAAATCTCTTCTAGGCCTTCCTGGGGGTCAAAATGATGATATCTTCATATGAAAGAATTGGAATCTAAGGCTAAGATGATGAAAAGAAGGCAATGAGTGAATTTAGCTAGTAAAGAAGCTAATTCGCTCATGCACCTCTCAAAGGATCCAGAGCGAATTCCTCTTTAGGTCTCGTACCTTCCAAAGGGTCCAGAGCGAAATTTTCATTATAGGTCTTGTCCTTCCAAAGGGTCCAGAGCGAATTTTCTTAGAGGATCATGTACCTTCCAAAGGTACCAAGGCGAACTCCTTTGAGAAACTTCATTCTTCATTTAGAACATTGAATGAATCCCATTTCGAGCAGATTTGAAGGCAAATCAACATGATCATGATAAGAGGAGGGTTGGAAAAGTCAAGTTTAAGGCAAGTGATGAGGAGTGAAGCATGAATTGAGACTAATACCTCAAATTCGCTCCTGACCCTTCCAAGGGTACAAGAGCGAAATCCTCAAATGGCTTTAATTGCTCACTCAAACAATTAAATGGATCCTATTATGAGCTAGGTTGAGGGCAGATTGACTTGATCAAGGTGGAAGAGGACTCAAAAGCTAAGTTTAAGAGCAAAATTGAAGGAATATGAAGTGTTTGAAGAACTTCGCTCCTGACCCTTCCAAAGGTAAAGGAGCGAACTTCTTAGAAGGACCCCCTATCTCACTTAATGCACTAAGAAGATCTCGTTTTAAGCTAAGATGGAGGCAAATTGACTTGATCATGGTGAGAAAGGAATTAAGCAATGCAAGTCGGCCAAGGGAGCATTAATGAGTTAACAAGCTGATTTCACCTTTTTGGCACCAAGAACAATTTTGAATTCCTAATGAGAAAGTCGGCCAGCTTTGGAAAGGATGCAATTAATTTTATTCATTAGGACAAGTCGGCTGTTATCAAGAAGGTGCAAATCCCTATGTAGGCGCCTATATAAGAAGGAACACATCTTGATCATTCATCATTCATTCAAATACATTCTTCCTTGGAACGAATTTAAAAAGCAGACTTAGGAAGCAAACTTCATCAGCAGATTTCATCAAGAATTAAAAAAGCCAATTGCAGATCCTAAGAAGGAAACTTAATAATCTTCATGAGCCGAATTAAGCAAACTGCAGTAGCTATTTTGTAGGCGAATTTCAGAGCTTCATAAGGCAGGTCAAAGCAAATTTAATAATCTGCAAACCTAGACCTAATTTTCCAAAAGTGCGAATTCAAGGAACAATGGATATAATTGACGAATAAAGAGGGTGAATTTAGAGAATACCTACCCTTCTAAGAAGGCTCTAACATATTTAAGGTGCAGGTCTGAATCATTTAAGGAAGCTGTCTTGTGAAAGCATCACTTGGAAAGGAGGTGAATTCAACAGCAACTTACCATTTACCCATCTTTTTCAGGTTGATATCTTTAAAATTAAGGTTAAGGTATGTGCAATCTGATTTATTTGAAGGAGTTTTAATGAAGATTTGATTTTGTTCAATATCAATTATTTTTGTGAAGTTAGGTCTTCATGATTTAGCTTGATTCATATGTAAAGTCAATTTGAAAATTTATAACTTTAAAGTTTATTCTTTTGATTTTCAAATTGAAGTTCATAATATAGGCATAGTTGCTATTTTAGGTCTTGAATTAATCATCCTTGTGACCTATCCCTTTAAAACCCTAACTTAAGGTATCTATATATGTGATAAATGGCGGCCCCTAAAGCGAGTGAATCTACTACTTGACAAGCCCTAATCAAAGAAGATCAAAGGAGTGGAGACTTGGAGACAAGGATTACATCCAAGTGAAGCAACGTCAAAGACACCAATGTGAAGAAGTTTCGTGAAGCACCCTATATCGGCAAGCCATCACCCATAGCCAAGAGGATAATTGAAAGTGGAATCATCAAAGCAGCAGGTTTCCCTCCCGCAGTCAGGTGTCATGAGCTAATGATCAAATGTGCTAAGCATTATATTTCGCATTCAAGGACAATTGTGGCTAAGGATGGGATTGTCCTCGCCTATCTATCGCAGGGAGCTATAAGTGAAGCTTTTCATTTTCCTGAGCAGAGGGATATGATCTACAAGAGCCTAGAAGGAGCCAAGTCTATCTACGAAGATGCTCCTAATACTTTTCTGAGTTTCATCAATAAGAATTGGTTGCTCAAGAGTAGGCCTCGCTTGAATAAGATACCCAATATACCTCACAGAATTGATTTCCAAGAAGAATTCAGAGATTTGATAACCATGCTTAATCGAGTTGTAGGTGCCTCTCAAGCCTTTTTTTTCGACAGGTGGATGTTTTTCTTTATACAAGTGATCGTACAAGGGAAGGGGATGTTCAACTGGGCCAAGATTATCAGTAATAACCTAGATGTGCAGTTGAGGAGGTTAGTTCCTACAAAGTCATTCCACATGAGCTCATATGTTATATATTCTTTAGCCAGATGCTATGAGTATGCAGGATTACCATACAGAGGCATTGTTGGGAGAGGGCCCGGAGAGATAAGAGTATGTGATTCCTATGCTCAATTACATCATCCACCTAAGAAGTACTACAAGATAGTCAATGATACTTTCACTATGCATATCACTCGGACACTACAAGGGGGAATTCATCAACGACTATCTCCAGAAGCACAAGAGCTTGTGATGAAACACAGTGCGTGGTTCATTCAATTTCCTAAATTCACCTACATCAGAATTCATGGACGTCCTTCACCTCCTTATATGTTGCCAAGGTATCCAACGGATAGGATAGTACTACTTGAGGTAATTCGACAGTTGGTAGCGTGTGCTAAGGCATCGAGGCATAAGCATGGGAATGGTATCCCTATACCTATTTCACTTGGAAATTCAATTGAAGTTTGTCCTAACTTTCAAGCAACTGAAGATGTAGAAAAGGAGCTATCTCTCTACTTGTTCACATCTTTTGCTTCGAGAGATAGTTTTGAACATTATGGTCATGTGGAGGAAACTGCCAGGAAAAAGTATAAGCATGTATTTCAAGTAGAAGACTTTTGGATGAATGTTCAGGATGATGTAGAAGTAAAGATAAAGATGCACTCTCGATTATCCCTCGATCTCATCAGGAAATGTAAGATCTACAAAGTGGCAGATCAGGCACAAGCCAGTGGCAAATATCTTCAATCTTCCTATGAAAAAGAAGACAAAGAAGTAAAGATCGATTGTGATGAACAAGAGGTCGCCGACTTAAGAGCATTGATGGATCCAGTTTTAAGTTGCACCTCGCAGATGGGTGGATGTCCAGCATCAAAAGTTGAAGGAACAAAACATGCCTATGACATTCAGCTTGGAAACAAGAATGGAAGAAGGAGAGGCGAGTGCAAGTGAGAACACTTCTCATTCCAAGGGATCGAAGAGAAAAGGACCTGAAAAGAGAGAATTGTCCAAGAAGAAACAAAAGGTGAATCCTAATCATCCCTCTATTGCTTCTTCTATACATGAAAAGGAGATAGGTCAAGATGAGGATCGAAGGGAGAAAGAATATGAGATAGATGAATCTATGGAGTCCACGGTACAGAATGATAAACAAGACAAAGAAAGGACACTTCAACAATCATCAAGTCAGTCTCTTCCTCTCAAGATTGGTGTTAATGAGCAACAAGAAGAAAGAAATGATGATGAAGCGACATCTCCTTTTAGAGGCGAGCACTCATTGCCTGAGGAAATGCAAGTAAAAGAAGGAAATCATCCATTCCAGATTGGCTTAGAGAGAGACTTACAAGGGAGGTTATAGTTGAAGAAGAGGAGCAAGTATTTGATTTGGAAAGTCTTCTAAGCAAGTCTCAGAGGGGATTGAAAAGAAGAAAGCTACAAAGATATCTAAGGTGATCAGAGATGATACAGGCTCCAAGAAAATACAGATAGCTACACCAACGGTGGAAAAGTATGATGATGAGATCGTGGCGAAAGAATATGATTTGGAGACATTTGATCTTGGTCCATTTACCTCCAAGCAAGCCATGGAAGATGCGACTGATTCAGTGAGGGCAGTCAATGATAAGCTAAAGGAAGAAATAGAAAAGAATAAAAGGTTGGAAAAGGAGATTAATGCTTGGAGAAATTATTTTAGCCAGCTTAATGAGCCATTAGGGCGACAGGATCCAATAGTCTCACCCTTGCAGGCACTCCCTCTTGAGTCAATAAATCAGGTAGAAAAGATGAAGAACTCAACCCAACTCATGGATACATGGATTGATAGATCCTACATGGTACCCAAAGAATTTGTCGGAAGAATGATGAAAACAATCATCATTCATAATCTAGTGGTAACTGTCGATGCATTCGCTCATACTAGAGATATTACCATCCCAGTGTTGCAAATAGCAAGGAAGACATTGAGACAAGTTTTAGCACAAGAAAGGATAGTTGATGGTAGAACTCATAATTTCCTACAATGGTCAACTTTGCTCCAAATGAAGGAGGTTCTATTCAAGGACATCAATAGTAGGTGCAGCCAAGTTGAAGACACTATCCATCCTATTCAGGATAAGGTGTTTGATGTACTATGTGTGATCCTTGATAGGAGGATAGAGATTGAAACAAATGTGGATATCCAAGAGTTGGAGGACAAGATCAAGGTCATCTTTTGTAGAGAGGACAGCATGATCACAGAAGAGTAGCGAGATCAAATGTATACTACCATGTTCCTGATTGAGAGAACAAAAGAGCTGGAGCATAGATGGGAGATGACTCTTCTTGCGGCCTTTGATGAGGTCCTTCACTTGGAGGAATGAATGAAGAACCTGCCTGAAATTCCCATTGCAGAGATTGAAGGGATTACGTCCAGATTCATTGAATATGCCAGAAAGGAACAAGGAAAAGGGAACAAAATTCTAGATGAAAAGTTGTTATGAAATGATGTGGCAATTCAATCCCTATTGAAGGATGCTTCCTTGTTATTCGTGCCAATTTCTATTGGCTATGTTATGATAATGCTTATCTAAATAGGGTTATTTTTGTAACAAACCATAATTACGGTTTATGGTGTCAAAATCTCAGCCCTTGATCTTCTTTAAATCTGGGCCATTCATTGTATTTGAGAATGCTATATAAGCACTCACTCATTTCATTTGTAGGGTGAATGTTAATTTAGTAGAGAAGTAGTAGTTATTCATAGAGTACAAATTTGGTGAAGAGAGAAAGTTGAGCAACTATTGTTATATTTTGCTATGAGATTAATTGGTGTTTTATCGCAATCTTTGTGACTTCTTACATGGTTGTTCATCTTCTTGAATCACTTTATTGAAGATAGTATTTAGATGTTAAAGTTAGATTGAATGATGAGATGTTGTGTATAAACTATTGTGAAGCTCATAGTCCAAACCACTAGCCTCTTATTGATTGTAAGTGTGCCCTGTGTGGTCAACTGGAGATATTGAAATTGTTTAGGGTTCAATCATTACTTGAGTATTGATATGTATCCTATTGATAGTATCTACGTTCATGAATGATTTGAAAATCTTTGAATTCTATTAGAAGATCGCACCAATTCGAGTAGAGTTGTTGTTCTATGGCAATATTGAAATTGGTAGAGTTTCACTAAGATTACCCTCCATTTAGTCATTCATAAGCCTAGTTTAGCATAGTCTTCCCTAATCCCTTACCTTTTGTCCTTTTTTTGAAACATCGGTTAGTATTAGGAAAGTCCAATTCCTCATTGGTCAAGTAGTTGCAAGAACCAGCTTTCATAGAAAGTATGTAAGGCTCCTTGATAAAACAGCAAACACAACGAACACTGGTGCTTATCCACACGTAGAGAACCTACATACCAAAACCTTGGAGTTGCCTCGATTGATCCTTAGGCGAAATCTTTAGCATTCGAGGAAACTTTGTTCAAGAGAGGATAAGATGACTCTGAGTATTTTATTTTGTGTTTGATCGTGTATAAAAGACACATCAACAGGACCCAAGGCCACTGGAATTGTCTTAAAGTGAGAATGATTGTTACAAGTGCTCAATATTAACATAAGTACTGGAAACCCTTGATGATAAAAGATATTGAGAATATAATATATGATTTTTGTGATATTATGATTGATTTATGTAGCTGTGTTATTTAATTTATCATGTTGATTATCACATTAGGGTACACACTGTTATTTATGTCTACTTTGGTATCATTGAATATGTAAATTATATTAACTCTAGTATTAATCATTGTATTAATTCCACTGCAGATCCTTAATTAACTCTAGGAGAAAAGTGTCATTACAAAATATAGTTGGTAGTTTTCATAAAGAACTATTAATCGAAGAAACAAAAATAAAAGAAATTGGAGATTCTCTATTAGTTTGGAAGCAATATCTATCCAATACTCTAGTTCTTGAAATGAAGGCCATGACACCTATAGTGAAGCAATATAGAAACTACAAAGCTCTTTCTTCATCTTCAAGCAAAGAAGAACTATGCTAGAGAATACATTGGCCCATAGTTCACAAACTTGGAATTGGAAAGTACTTGACAAGCCCAAAATTTGACTCCACAAAAACTGAAGTTTATTGGAGGGGTGAATGCAGGGTTTTAAACTTTTAAAAACAAATCCTCGTGAAATACACATTTTAACCTGCCCCGACATATTTTAACCCACATTGATTGCATGGAATAATCCGGACGTCCAAGTAATCAATCACGTATGCCATATGTGCAAAAAACTAAATAAAATATATCTAGGGTTGAATATTTAAAAAGCGCATGTGCACAATGATAGGGCTCCTCAATACCTTTCCAACACCACAAAAATCATGAAAAGTGGAAATCATGGCAGAAAGTTATGAACTTGGAGGTCCAAAATGAAAAAACTGACTTCAATTGACAACAAAATCCACTAGCAGCAAAATCTAGCAGAAATACTTGCACCACTACGAACCTCCACCCAACTTCAAACCATTGTAGATCTGACCTTAGAAGCCTGATTTGGACAAAACAAAAAGAAAAACCAATTTTTTTTATTCCCTGAACTCAATGCCAAGTTCAGATTTGCTCCAACATGCTCCAATATGAACTTGCAATAAAAACCTACAAAGAAGAAACCCCAAATCTGGGGTTTTTTAAAGCTTTTTTGATTCTCCAGATCATCATATGATGCAAGAGATGAGCATGCTCTACTAAAAATCCACCAAGACTTCTCATCTAGCAATAGCTCTAGCCTCAAATATGAGAAGGTTTTTGCAAGGCCATGACTCTGATACCAGTGGGACCTAAAGATTAGCTCAACACATCGAGATCACCTACACAAACAATGAAAACTTTCCACATGAGAGTATGCAAGAAATGAGCTTGTTTGATGTTAAGATCTATGAGACATGTTACAAAGTGTACAATAGCCTTGCTTATATAGGCAAGGTGAGTGATAGGATTAAACAAGATGCTTAAATGTGTCTTAATCCTATAACACAAGACAACTAGCTTAAAACAGTTATAAAATGACCTAGATGTCATAACCTCCTAATTAATGATACTCTCAATGGATTCACTATTATTTTAATTTATGTATGTGTTCCCTCTCCTTAATAATAAATAATAGATAAAGACGTTTTACAACCACAACTCTAGTCATAGCAAGTCTTAAATGCTGACTCCTAACACCTAAGTCATGGAAAACTAAGAGTTGAGCCCGAATCATAGAGAGTTTGGATTTGGTTAACTTCCATGAACACCAAAATAGTTGAAGACGTGGAAAGAAAAAATTAGTTAGCCAAAACTGTTTCCAAGTTGTGGCTAGTCAATGAGCAGTTAAGTAACAACCAAGAGCAAAACATGGGAAGAAGATTGTCATATACTAAATAATTGCATGAAAAGCTATACCCACGTCACCTACACGAGTGAAGTTGACTTCAGATTTAATTCTTTTAACAGCGAGAAGATTAGAATATCATGGCAACTTCATAGACAAAATTAGCTAACCTTTCCACATCTCACAATAGAACTGAGACTTCTAATTATAATTGGACAAGAAATAAGGTAAACTAAACCATAAATATGGTTGGGGATTCATCGAATTCTACAATTTCTATTTTCTTTCTGTTTACATTTGCAAAGATAATAGCTCACCTTGCTATTAGATTTGAAGTTTTGTCTTCATTTCATTGATATCAAGGAAAAAGGAGGTGACAATCTACAATGTTTCCAAATCAAAGTATACTTGATTTTGCCCAAGTAATAATTCCACAACATAATTTGTTTAACTAATAGTATTCTATAATCAAATCATATAATATTTATTGAACTGTCTTAACAAAATAAGCAACTAATATCACATACTTAAATCTATAACTTCATTTCCAATAATCAACCATAGTAGGAATTGGTGAGGAATGCATGATAGGGTGCCTGGAACATTCGTCGCAACTAAGCCCAAGAGCGTGATATAACACCTCTTGGCCCACAAGTGGCAGGAATTTCTTGTCAATCCAACATTGTGGTGGCCTACTTAGAGGGGGAACCCATATCTTCTCTCCCAATCGTGTCTTCTTACTAACCCATACATGATTGCTTCTACTCTTTAGCCTCACCTCCAACAACCAACCATTGTAGGGGTTGGAGAGGAAAGCATGATAGGCCACCCTAAACATTCGTCCCAACTAACCCCAAGGGTGTGATATAACACCCCTTGGCCCAAATGTGGCAGGAATTTATTGTCTATCCAACATTGTGGTGGCCTACTTAGAGGGGAAACTCGTATCTGCTCTCCCAATCATGTTTCCTTACTAATGCATACATGATTGCTTGTAGGAGAGTAAATAAATTAAATTAATAATCGAAGAATCTAGATAGTTTAGTAATTCTCCTTACTATCAGTTTAGTAATTCTCCTTACTATCTATATTAAAATACATATGAAAATATATATCAGACAATAACATCACATTGCATACCACAATACTTGTAAGTTCACAAGTCTGCTGTTTTCTAAATATTAATTTCTTATATCAGATCTGACCTCCTTTGATGAGTGCAGTTTATATATAATGACTTTTGATCATTTTCGATGCCTTTAATTCAAATGAATTTACCTTATATAGCCTTCAAGGGAGATGAATAGACACCTCTCTTACCTCTTCCCCCAAATGTGGTGTCTCCTCCAAGTCAATCGCTATCTCTTCCAAATTAATCATATGCCCTTTCATCTCACGTGGCCCTTGGAAACCGCTTTGTTTAGTGATTGGTTAAAACTACAAATTTGTTGATTAAGGGAAGGAATTCCTTTATGCACTGATCGGCTTGGATAATAGAAAATTGTGAAGTCTTGTGAATAAGGCAATTTTCTGCTCATAGACGCATAGCCAATTGTATTATTTTATTCTATTTTAGGGGCGATGGAAGATATAGCATGGTGAGGGCATGACACAATCGACCTTGAAGGAAGTTGAATTTTTGTTGCAATCAATTAAAAAATGGAGCCTTGCCAATCATAACCGAAGGAGAAAAGAGAAGGGGTCTCTGCCACATGAAGCAAATTAGAGGGAAAGGCATTAGAGAAGGAGATTAGTGGAAGAGAGTCAACATCCAAAGCATAGATTAGCATTGCTCTATCCTCTCTGAGTCTACAATCACACTCAACTATGTTTGAACCAGAAGGTGCCATTGCACCCTAGTATTACTTCTTCTTATCTAGTTTAATGGTTTAGCGTAAATTTGTTGATATTGGTAGTAGATTGCCCTATGCAAGTTAATAAACTATTATTATCATAAAATGGAATAGTTAGATCTTGAGAATGAATTCTTCTAGGCAAAATTCTATGAGAACTATAAACCAACAAACAGATTAAGCAAATACCTTCCTATAGAACCTTACCTACACTAGCATAAGGCTATACACATAAAAATATGTGAAGAAAAATGACATACAAAGTATAAGGTCAATAGGAATCAAAATCCTTACATTCATAGTGTCAGAAAGATACAAAAAATATGACTTAAAGAACTTTAGAAGAAAATACTGCATCTATGTATGAACCAGCGATCGACCGTAGTGTTACTTTTTTTAATTTTTAGCCTATATAGTGTTGATATCATGAAATAAATTCTCACGCATCTTAAATCAATACCACAAAAGGAACAAGGAAGGCCAAAGCTTGATATTACAATGAAGTGAACTTAAATCTATTCAATCCAAATATCTTAATAGCCAAATATACCTTAGAACCATATGACTAAGATAATCATTTGACTGATATACGATTAGAAGGATGAGATGGATGTACTTAAAAAGTAGACTTGAAATGGTTATAACAAATTAAAATGAGGAATAGATTGAAAGGTTCACAAGGAGTAGACCCAAGGATTACAAGTTTATACCTTTCACCTCTCATTTCTCACCCATTTGTTTTGCAACTCAACATTACTTCTTATACTCACTCACTAGTTACAATGATTCAATCCTCTTGTATCTTAGGATCAATTTGCAATTACAAAGTTTTCCTTGAAATCATTAGACCAATCTCCTAGGTTTAATTGAAATTCTAGCCAACTCTCTTTCTTCTCTTTAAGATTGGTTCAATACAAATTTCATGATATGCTTTATCTTCACAAATAGAGAAAATAGATTTAACTAACAACTTAATCCTTGAGGAGAGAGTCCCTTTCCACTAGTGTAGTTGTGCTTCTCTTAATTAGTCATGTATCCCATTACTGATGTCAAGATAATAAGGTCTCCTTGATTGTTATTTGTATGGTAATGAATCACGCAAAGGAATATACTTACTCCATCATCTTCCTAAAACTAGGTTCAATTAGGAATGATATTGATTGTAGCATGCCTATTTGAACCAATACAATGTTTAAGTTTAAGTCATAGTGAGCCTTAAATTAACTCATACTAAACCCTTGTGTATATACATCCAACTATATAACCTTAGGAAGGAAGATAGGAATTTATATTAAATCTCAACCCTTATATCAAAGAAAAGACCATACAAATCTATCTCCTAAAAAAACTAACTATTATGTTTAGATTTGATGATTGAATGTGATACCTTAAACATCTAAAAAAATTTAAATTAAGATTGATGTCTCTAGAATGATTAATTTTAGATTAAGAGCATCGTTTTTACCTTTCATAATAATGGTTACCTGATAACATAAAATTCATATCTTGATACTCGATATTACATAATGAAAAAATTAGATTCTTGTATGTCTCATCTTAAGTGTTCGATTTAAATGTCATTCTTGAAAATTTATGTGGAGCAAAAATATATTCATTTTATGGAGGCTTTTATACATAATTCGTTGTCATTCGTTCTATTTTACTCCTTGTAGTAAATTAAATGAGATGTTATCATCTTCTATTAAACTTTCAATCTTTTCTTTAGATTTTTTTATTTCTTCTTGAAAATGATTAGAATATATATAATTATCTATATGCAAGATTAGTATTAGTTAGTAAGTCATTCAATTTGTCTTCCTTTAACAAATAATGAATTCATTCCTTAATAGCATTTATCATTCATTAGTTTTATCTTTCAATGAAAGAAAAATTGAATAGAGTGATTACTTTTGCATGAGGAACTTTATTGGTTTAGTTGCATTCTTTTCTATGCTAGTTAGTACACTAAATTCAAGAGGAAAAAACTTAGAAAACCTAGCAGCATTCAATATAAACGGTGCCTCAAGCTTGCACTTATGGGTAATGTCGTCATGATTGAGCTACTGCATCTATCACCTAATGAAATTGCAATAATAGCGTTTGTGGCATCGTTCCTATGAGCCACCGAGAAGTAATAAGAGACATTGTGGAGCTAAAATCAGCATTCAATATAAACGGTGCCTCAAGCTTGCACTATTGGGTAATGTCGTCATGATTGAGCTACTGCATCTATCACCTAATGAAATTGCAATAACAGCGTTTGTGGCATCGTTCCTATGAGCCACCGAGAAGTAATAAGGGACATTGTGGAGCTAAAATACAAGGGGTGGAAAATTCCCCTTGGATCAATAATCTAATAAGATAATTCTTAATGATTCTCATCCGCTAGTGACCGTAGAAAACCCCAATAGGGCATGGATGTATGTAACTATTCAAATTATTTTTCTTTGGATGTTTAATTACACAGTTTAAAAACTCGTGGACTCGCCACGGACTCGCGAGTCCATGGGAGCCATGAGGCGACTCGCCAAGGACTTGCAAGGCGAGTCCTGGCGTGTCCATTTGAAAGACTCGCGAGTCTTTTGCAAGGACTCGCACGAGTCTTTTGCACGGACTCGCAAGTCTTTCAAATGGACTCGCGCGACCTAGAAAAACCATCAGGCAAGCTTTAAAAATGAGTTTTTTTTCTTTTTTTTGGCCTTCATTTGGCGTAACTCCCCTCCTTTTTTACTTTTTTGGGGGTTAAGGGGTAACCCCTAATTGGATGTGGGCCAATAGAAAAATAACACCCGACGCCTTTATAAAATAATAAAAGTATTTTTGGCCTCGCGGGGCGCTGCCCCTCGACCCTGCCCTATATCGCGACAGGGAGCGCGCAAGGGGCGATGCCCCTTGACCCCAACTTGGGGGCGCTGCCCCCAAACCCCCGTCAAAAAATATAGGGGGAAACTGCGCTGATGGAGGTAGGGAAAATTTAACCTCCGAGTCTGATTAGGCTCCATATAACAACATAATTAGCATTGAAGAAATCTTGGTATTATACATTTTAGAGTTGAAAGTTTGAAACTATCAACATGAATGATGAAATTTCAAATATTGCGCGTTTGTTGATCATATGACATGTGTAATGTTTCAATTATGGCTCTTATGTTCTCTAAATGCATTAATTTCTTTATGTTTTTTTTGTAAAACTACGGTTTTTTTTTTGCCGAGTCTTTCACGAGTCCGAGTCCGAGTCCAAATTTTTGGTTTGCCGAGTCCGTGGCGAGTCCGAGTTTTTGAACTTTGGGATGTTATGATCCTTTATTTTGATACTCGAGATAAGAGTGACATGATCATAGGACAAGGACCTAGATGAAATTAAGCAAACAAGCAAGGGGCCACCATGGACCATTTTATTTTATGAGCTTCCCGACGTGGGTAGCAACCACAAAGAAACTATTTGAGACAATGACCCTAGAAAGGGTTGCCTACCCACTACACAATTTATATCAAACCTAGTTAGAAAACAAAACTACATAGACCTTGATCCCATTTGAAAGCAATGTATGTAGGCAATCTAGGGATTAAGTGCCCCTAATACATAGGCAATCAAGGATGGGATTTAGGAAGGTCGTGTGTTAATTAAGATTAATAAGTCCAAGATAAATTGTTTAAGGGGGATTGGGATAAAAATCTTTAATAAAGTAAAGATAAAAAGTATTCATTGTATACCTAGAAGGCCCTAATGGGATCACTTGCTTCCTCGCAGGCCATAGGCCAAAATTCCGAGGTGGGATTCAAGTTGGATATACTCTCTTATCATATAAGACGAACCTTAGTGCACTTCCAATAGGAAGTGTAGTCTCGAGAAGAGAACGGTTTAAAGCGATAAACTGTCAATATTTAAGTCTTTGTCCAAAGCATTGCGTCCTAATCCTGTTTGATGGATGGATGTCTATCCTGTTTAATGGATGGATCCCCATCTTATTTGATAAATAGATGCCTAACCCTACTTGAAGGCTAGATGCCCATGCTATTTGATAGATGGATGAATCCCTAAATATACAAATGAATGAGCACTTAATAACTTAAAGAAAATTAATAACACGAAAAAAGAAAAAAAAAAAATTGGCATTTTGGGGTATTATGGAATGGTTATTACACTAGAACACGAGAAATAAATGAGAAATGATCACATTAACAACTAAGTATTCTAGAAAGACACCTAGAACCTAAATTAACATGTGAATAGGCCCCCACTAAGGAATTAGTTAAGTACAAAACCTTATTCAAACTAACAATGAGCAGATTTAAAATCTGACAGTGGTGTTCATTTCTTGCAAATTTACATTTGTCAATACTAATAATGTGTTTTTTGTTGTCAAAAGCCAAAATTGGCAAAGGCTCGATTCTTTTTGTTCATAATTTGAGGGGCTCAAACTTTATATGCTGAGGTTACATTTCTTGGAAAGCAGAAAATTTTCCAGCACAGACCTTAAAACATTGCAAAAGAAGGAAATCCACCTAGCTGACTAAAAATGCCATAACATGTATGTTGCAAAAGGGGCCAAGCAAATTCGGAGATGGAGCTAAAGAGTCCCATATAATTGGAATATTGGGTTCACAAGATTAAGAATGTAAAACCCACTTAGACAATTATTTAGGTCCAATCAAAACTTACACCCAAAAAAACTTCAAAGTAAATTGTGGATATGCACAAGAAATAAACTTCAACAGCCCTCAAATCAACCAGAAGATCTAATTTTAATACCTTTATTTTAAGGGATGACATAGCTAACGAGTTTCATTTCCTCCATATTAATTGCCTATTATATCTTAATATAAACAATTCCTGTTTCAGAAATAAGCTGACATGTGAATAGCCAACGGGAAAGAAGTTCAAAAACAAGGAGATTAGATTTCTTTGTCTCAGCTATGTTCTACAAAAAGAGACATCTTATAGGGTCAAGAGTGTAGATCTCAATACAAAGACAACAAGTCTCAGATCCACCCTCATCTAGCTAAAATTCATAAGAGTTACAGAAGCTGCTGATTAATAGCTAGAATTCCCATTATAATGAAATAAAAAGTTGATGTCTACAAACCCCTCTGCCATCTCCTGTAGAGTCAAAGAAACAATTCTCAAAATAATACTATAAAAGCAATGCTGCACAAGCTGTTTCCGATCCCTCCAAACACATTTTGCTGTTCCCAAGAATATTTCTGGGCCACAAACCCTGCCAAAAGTTTCAGAAGACAAGAAAAAATTTCTTGAAAGCATCTCTAAGCTCCAAACTTTCTGAAAAAACCTAGAAATTTCCAGCACTCCAAAAAAACGGCTGGAAGATCCCTGAAACCCCAAGTCCATTTTTCAAACAAGAAGTTCCTCATCCTCATCATCCTACGAAGAAGTCACACTGCCGATGCACTATAATTTGAAGAGCAATTTTTAGCTAGCCTTCTGTCCACTATCCATGAACTCAAAATCTAAACCGTGCCTCTTCCTAGAGATTTCAATCCCAAAAATTTCACAAGATGAAGAAAAATATGAAATTACAAATCCCTGGAGGCTACAGACATAAGTGCACCCCATAGCCTGTAAACGATCTACCATAACATTTTATTATATAAGATCAACTTAAGTGGTTAATCAAAGGGGCATGCATCTCAGAACCCCAGATTTGGATCTTAAAACAGTATGCTAAGTGTTGAAGTTAGGTAATAAAATTACAAAACCCATCTAACTTATCTGTCAGGCTATATGACAGAAGACATACAAGTCAATGGTGGCGTCTAACACTTCGGTCACCTAGCTATAAAAATTTACTAATCGAAAGAACGAGGAATTTTTCCATTTAAAAAAAAAATCAGAGAGTAATTCATAGACTACAAATGTATCCAATCACAAAGTGTGTGTGAAAGTATGAAAATAGAAAATGGGCGTGTAGAATAATTATCACAAAATGGATGTTTGCAGTAACATAAACTAAAATAGAAATTAAACAGTCAAATAGTTCAAACTGAAAACTATACATGCTGTGCAAAACCATGGAACCACAAAAAGGGATTACGCAGAGAACATGAACACCCAGAATGGGTGCATTCTGCAAAATGCTTGTGTTTCAGAACTATAAAACTACAAACTGGATTTGTTAGAAAATCACAAAATCGCAGAATGGGGGTATTTCAAAACCACGAATTAAAAATGCGTGTACGCTAAGCCAATCAAATCACGAAATGGGTGTGCCAAATTACACTGAGGGTTCCGAAATAACTCCAAAAATTATTTAGGGAGACTTACCAGACGACCATAAATAGCAATTGGCAGATTGCAGCGCACGCAGAAATGAACTTTAGCACCGACTTGTCTCCTCGACCTTCTGCCAACAAGTTTCACGGCATTTGCAGTAGCTACGCCGCCCAAGGTTTTCGCGACGGGCAGATCTGCCAATACAAGATAATCAGGGCACGAAACAGAAGCCGCGGGTTTCGATCCCCCGCCATCCGAGCTCGTGGCCTTGCTCAGACGAATCTGGAGCATCGTGTTCCTTCTCTCGATAGTATCGGAAGAAAGAACTAATGATCTCTCTCTGATGGATAATTTTTAGAACCAAATAGATATAATCACAGTGATCTATCTGAAGCAGATACTTCCGGAATGGT